>NW_027441964.1:0-300000 GCF_048569485.1 Anomaloglossus baeobatrachus | reverse complement strand
GACCGCCAATGCAGGTTAAGGGCTGCCTGGGGCTGATGGTGGGTGCAGTCGGATGTAGTGGCCTCCTGAGAGTGAGGCAAGCCCCAGGGCCCTGTGTAGATGTGGTAGTACCACAAGGCGCAGAATAACTCCACACAGGCAGGATGTCTTTCAGGGTTTTTTACTCACTTCAGGTGGCAGGGTGAGTAACCCGGGCGTAGCTGGGATGAACCAGGCAGGAACCAGGTATCCTTCAGGCTGACTTTATGAGGGTGACTACTGACTCGCCTTCCTTAGCCCTTGGTGGTTTGGGGTGACCCCGACTTTGAGTCCCTATGGGGGTCACCCAGGGAAGATGCTGCAGCCTCTCTCCCCTTCGTTCGCCGTTTGCTTGTTCCCCGGACCAGGTCACTCCAGCTGCTTGCCTCCTGAGACCTATGGGCCCTAACTGTGGTTACGTGGCTGCGGCTTTTGTGGTATTGTGGTGTGGGCTTTGAGAGCCCCACACCGGCAGGTTTAGCAGGGAAAGGTGAATCTATCCTCGCTTCGGGATCTGCCGCCCGTTTGGGCCTGGTTCTCCCTAGCAGTCTCCTTACTTCCCACTCCGCTGTCCTCTAGCTGAAGCTGGATTTCGGGTAGCCCTCCTAGGTGACCGTTCTCCCCCGTCTGTAGCCACTGCGCGGGCGCTGTTAGACAGCAAAAACCCCACAGGTCTGCTCCTTACTGAGCCCTCTGGAGTTCTCCTCTAACTGACTCACTGCTCCTCCTCTCCTGTTCTTGCCTACGCCACCTAGCAACCAGACTCTCTTACCACACCCCTTGAGAGGAGATGGAGGCCGTGCTCATGCTTCGCCCCCTCCTGGGATCCCCAGGGGTCCTCTCATAGGTACATGTGTGAGACCTGGTCACTATGCGCCTGTGTTCCACACCCCGGTCAGCCTTCTGGATTACCTGTATTGTACTGTCCCCAGCATGGGTGCAGTACTCAGTGGTGCCTGACCAGGTCAGGGGCGCCACATTCGTCACTGAGGATGATTTCACTTTTCAGGGAATAGAGAGGGTGGTCCTTGTGGTGGACTGCAGGTATGGAGAGCTGTTGTCATCGTATTAGATAGATAAGAATGATTATATGTATTGTAGAAATGTCTCCTATCATGTTCCCTATTTTTTTATTATGTCCACATCCTGGTCCCCATCTTGGAAATCATAACAAACGTGCACTTTTTTGTTTAATTTACACATTGGACCATAGGAAAAATGACACTACAGCTACAGAGGTGACCGTCTGATAGCCCAGCTCGACTATCCATCTCTACTGAAGACCCTTTCAGCTTTTTGAGAGTTGGGTGGAGGACATCATCTCTGAAAATAGGGTCCCACAGCTGCACCCCATCAGTGTGAGCAGGACTCTTAGGACTCTTAGAAGAGTCAATGCTCTGAGACCATTGGGGGCACTTAGCCCCCTCTCTTCATCACTGAGGATCATTTCATTTTTCAGGGATTAGAGAGGGTGGTCCTTGTGGTGGACTGCAGGTATGGAGAGCTGTTGTCATCGTATTAGATAGATAAGAATGATTATATGTATTGTAGAAATGTCTCCTATCATGTTCCCTAATTTTTTATTATGTCCACATCCTGGTCCCCATCTTGGACATCATAACAAACGTGCACTTTTTTGTTTAATTTACACATTGGACCATAGGAAAAATGACACTACAGCTACAGAGGTGACCGTCTGATAGCCAGGCTCGACTATCCATCTCTACTGAAGACCCTTTCAGCTTTTTGAGAGTTGGGTGGAGGACATCATCTCTGAAAATAGGGTCCCACAGCTGCACCCCATCAGTGTGAGCAGGACTCTTAGGACTCTTAGAAGAGTCAATGCTCTGAGACCATGGGGGGCGCTTAGCCCCCACTCTTCGTCACTGAGGATGATTTCATTTTTCAGGGATTAGAGAGGGTGGTCCTTGTGGTGGACTGCAGGTATGGAGAGCTGTTGTCATCGTATTAAATAGATAAGAATGATTATATGTATTGTAGAAATGTCTCCTATCATGTTCCCTAATTTTTTATTATGTCCACATCCTGGTCCCCATCTTGGACATCATAACAAACGTGCACTTTTTTGTTTAATTTACACATTGGACCATAGGAAAAATGACACTACAGCTACAGAGGTGACCGTCTGATAGCCCAGCTCGACTATCCATCTCTACTGAAGACCCTTTCAGCTTTTTGAGAGTTGGGTAGAGAACATCATCTCTGAAAATAGGGTCCCACAGCTGCACCCCATCAGTGTGAGCAGGACTCTTAGGACTCTTAGAAGAGTCAATGCTCTGAGACCATGGGGGGCGCTTAGCCCCCTCTCTTCGTCACTGAGGATGATTTCACTTTTCAGGTAATAGAGAGGGTGGTCCTTGTGGTGGACTGCAGGTATGGAGAGCTGTTGTCATCGTATTAGATAGATAAGAATGATTATATGTATTGTAGAAATGTCTCCTATCATGTTCCCTATTTTTTTATTATGTCCACATCCTGGTCCCCATCTTGGAAATCATAACAAACGTGCACTTTTTTGTTTAATTTACACATTGGACCATAGGAAAAATGACACTACAGCTACAGAGGTGACCGTCTGATAGCCCAGCTCGACTATCCATCTCTACTGAAGACCCTTTCAGCTTTTTGAGAGTTGGGTGGAGGACATCATCTCTGAAAATAGGGTCCCACAGCTGCACCCCATCAGTGTGAGCAGGAATCTTAGGACTCTTAGAAGAGTCAATGCTCTGAGACCATGGGGGGCGCTTAGCCCCCTCTCTTCGTCACTGAGGATGATTTAATTTTTCAGGGATTAGAGAGAGTGGTCCTTGTGGTGGACTGCAGGTATGGAGAGCTGTTGTGATCGTATTAGATAGATAAGAATGATTATATGTATTGTAGAAATGTCTCCTATCATGTTCCCTAATTTCTTATTATGTCCACATCCTGGTCCCCATCTTGGACATCATAACAAACGTGCACTTTTTTGTTTAATTTACACATTGGACCATAGGAAAAATGACACTACAGCTACAGAGGTGACCGTCTGATAGCCCAGCTCGACTATCCATCTCTACTGAAGACCCTTTCAGCTTTTTGAGAGTTGGGTGGAGGACATCATCTCTGAAAATAGGGTCCCACAGCTTCACCCCATCAGTGTGAGCAGGACTCTTAGGACTCTTAGAAGAGTCAATGCTCTGGTACCATGGGGGGCGCTTGGCCCCCTCTCTTCGTCACTGAGGATGATTTCATTTTTCAGGGATTAGAGAGGGTGGTCCTTGTGGTGGACTGCAGGTATGGAGAGCTGTTGTCATCGTATTAGATAGATAAGAATGATTATATGTATTGTAGAAATGTCTCCTATCATGTTCCCTAATTTTTTATTATGTCCACATCCTGGTCCCCATCTTGGACATCATAACAAACGTGCACTTTTTTGTTTAATTTACACATTGGACCATAGCAAAAATGACACTACAGCTACAGAGGTGACCGTCTGATAGCCCAGCTCGACTATCCATCTCTACTGAAGACCCTTTCAGCTTTTTGAGAGTTGGGTGGAGGACATCATCTCTGAAAATAGGGTCCCACAGCTGCACCCCATCAGTGTGAGCAGGACTCTTAGGACTCTTAGAAGAGTTAATGCTCTGAGACCATGGGGGCGCTTAGCCCCCTCTCTTCGTCACTGAGGATGATTTCATTTTTCAGGGATTAGAGAGGGTGGTCCTTGTGGTGGACTGCAGGTATGGAGAGCTGTTGTCATCGTATTAGATAGATAAGAATGATTATATGTATTGTAGAAATGTCTCCTATCATGTTCCCTAATTTTTTATTATGTCCACATCCTGGTCCCCATCTTGAACATCATAACAAACGTGCACTTTTTTGTTTAATTTACACATTGGACCATAGGAAAAATGACACTACAGCTACAGAGGTGACCGTCTGATAGCCCAGCTCGACTATCCATCTCTACTGAAGACCCTTTCAGCTTTTTGAGAGTTGGGTGGAGGACATCATCTCTGAAAATAGGGTCCCACAGCTTCACCCCATCAGTGTGAGCAGGACTCTTAGGACTCTTAGAAGAGTCAATGCTCTGAGACCATTGGGGGCACTTAGCCCCCTCTCTTCGTCACTGAGGATGATTTCATTTTTCAGGGATTAGAGAGGGTGGTCCTTGTGGTGGACTGCAGGTATGGAGAGCTGTTGTCATCGTATTAGATAGATAAGAATGATTATATGTATTGTAGAAATGTCTCCTATCATGTTCCCTAATTTCTTATTATGTCCACATCCTGGTCCCCATCTTGGACATCATAACAAACGTGCACTTTTTTGTTTAATTTACACATTGGACCATAGGAAAAATGACACTACAGCTACAGAGGTGACCGTCTGATAGCCCAGCTCGACTATCCATCTCTACTGAAGACCCTTTCAGCTTTTTGAGAGTCGGGTGGAGGACATCATCTCTGAAAATAGGGTCCCACAGCTTCACCCCATCAGTGTGAGCAGGACTCTTAGGACTCTTAGAAGAGTCAATGCTCTGAGACCATTGGGGGCACTTAGCCCCCTCTCTTCGTCACTGAGGATGATTTCATTTTTCAGGGATTAGAGAGGGTGGTCCTTGTGGTGGACTGCAGGTATGGAGAGCTGTTGTCATCGTATTAGATAGATAAGAATGATTATATGTATTGTAGAAATGTCTCCTATCATGTTCCCTAATTTCTTATTATGTCCACATCCTGGTCCCCATCTTGGACATCATAACAAACGTGCACTTTTTTGTTTAATTTACACATTGGACCATAGGAAAAATGACACTACAGCTACAGAGGTGACCGTCTGATAGCCCAGCTCGACTATCCATCTCTACTGAAGACCCTTTCAGCTTTTTGAGAGTCGGGTGGAGGACATCATCTCTGAAAATAGGGTCCCACAGCTTCACCCCATCAGTGTGAGCAGGACTCTTAGGACTCTTAGAAGAGTCAATGCTCTGGTACCATGGGGGGCGCTTGGCCCCCTCTCTTCGTCACTGAGGATGATTTCATTTTTCAGGGATTAGAGAGGGTGGTCCTTGTGGTGGACTGCAGGTATGGAGAGCTGTTGTCATCGTATTAGATAGATAAGAATGATTATATGTATTGTAGAAATGTCTCCTATCATGTTCCCTAATTTTTTATTATGTCCACATCCTGGTCCCCATCTTGGACATCATAACAAACGTGCACTTTTTTGTTTAATTTACACATTGGACCATAGGAAAAATGACACTACAGCTACAGAGGTGACCGTCTGATAGCCTAGCTCGACTATCCATCTCTACTGAAGACCCTTTCAGCTTTTTGAGAGTTGGGTGGAGGACATCATCTCTGAAAATAGGGTCCCACAGCTGCACCCCATCAGTGTGAGCAGGACTCTTAGGACTCTTAGAAGAGTTAATGCTCTGAGACCATGGGGGCGCTTAGCCCCCTCTCTTCGTCACTGAGGATGATTTCATTTTTCAGGGATTAGAGAGGGTGGTCCTTGTGGTGGACTGCAGGTATGGAGAGCTGTTGTCATCGTATTAGATAGATAAGAATGATTATATGTATTGTAGAAATGTCTCCTATCATGTTCCCTAATTTTTTATTATGTCCACATCCTGGTCCCCATCTTGGACATCATAACAAACGTGCACTTTTTTGTTTAATTTACACATTGGACCATAGGAAAAATGACACTACAGCTACAGAGGTGACCGTCTGATAGCCCAGCTCGACTATCCATCTCTACTGAAGACCCTTTCAGCTTTTTGAGAGTTGGGTGGAGGACATCATCTCTGAAAATAGGGTCCCACAGCTGCACCCCATCAGTGTGAGCAGGACTCTTAGGACTCTTAGAAGAGTCAATGCTCTGAGACCATTGGGGGCACTTAGCCCCCTCTCTTCATCACTGAGGATGATTTCATTTTTCAGGGATTAGAGAGGGTGGTCCTTGTGGTGGACTGCAGGTATGGAGAGCTGTTGTCATCGTATTAGATAGATAAGAATGATTATATGTATTGTAGAAATGTCTCCTATCATGTTCCCTAATTTTTTATTATGTCCACATCCTGGTCCCCATCTTGGACATCATAACAAACGTGCACTTTTTTGTTTAATTTACACATTGGACCATAGGAAAAATGACACTACAGCTACATAGGTGACCGTCTGATAGCCCAGCTCGACTATCCATCTCTACTGAAGACCCTTTCAGCTTTTTGAGAGTCGGGTGGAGGACATCATCTCTGAAAATAGGGTCCCACAGCTTCACCCCATCAGTGTGAGCAGGACTCTTAGGACTCTTAGAAGAGTCAATGCTCTGGTACCATGGGGGGCGCTTGGCCCCCTCTCTTCGTCACTGAGGATGATTTCATTTTTCAGGGATTAGAGAGGGTGGTCCTTGTGGTGGACTGCAGGTATGGAGAGCTGTTGTCATCGTATTAGATAGATAAGAATGATTATATGTATTGTAGAAATGTCTCCTATCATGTTCCCTAATTTTTTATTATGTCCACATCCTGGTCCCCATCTTGGACATCATAACAAACGTGCACTTTTTTGTTTAATTTACACATTGGACCATAGGAAAAATGACACTACAGCTACAGAGGTGACCGTCTGATAGCCCAGCTCGACTATCCATCTCTACTGAAGACCCTTTCAGCTTTTTGAGAGTTGGGTGGAGGACATCATCTCTGAAAATAGGGTCCCACAGCTGCACCCCATCAGTGTGAGCAGGACTCTTAGGACTCTTAGAAGAGTCAATGCTCTGAGACCATTGGGGGCACTTAGCCCCCTCTCTTCGTCACTGAGGATGATTTCATTTTTCAGGGATTAGAGAGGGTGGTCCTTGTGGTGGACTGCAGGTATGGAGAGCTGTTATCGTATTAGATAGATAAGAATGATTATATGTATTGTAGAAATGTCTCCTATCATGTTCCCTAATTTTTTATTATGTCCACATCCTGGTCCCCATCTTGGACATCATAACAAACGTGCACTTTTTTGTTTAATTTACACATTGGACCATAGGAAAAATGACACTACAGCTACAGAGGTGACCGTCTGATAGCCCAGCTCGACAATCCATCTCTACTGAAGACCCTTTCAGCTTTTTGAGAGTTGAGTGGAGGACATCATCTCTGAAAATAGGGTCCCACAGCTGCACCCCATCAGTGTGAGCAGGACTCTTAGGACTCTTAGAAGAGTCAATGCTCTGAGACCATGGGGGGCGTTTAGCCCCCTCTCTTCGTCACTAAGGATGATTTCATTTTTCAGGGATTAGAGAGGGTGGTCCTTGTGGTGGACTGCAGGTATGGAGAGCTGTTGTCATCGTATTAAATAGATAAGAATGATTATATGTATTGTAGAAATGTCTCCTATCATGTTCCCTAATTTTTTATTATGTCCACATCCTGGTCCCCATCTTGGACATCATAACAAACGTGCACTTTTTTGTTTAATTTACACATTGGACCATAGGAAAAATGACACTACAGGTACAGAGGTGACCGTCTGATAGCCCAGCTCGACTATCCATCTCTACTGAAGACCCTTTCAGCTTTTTGAGAGTTTGGTGGAGAACATCATCTCTGAAAATAGGGTCCCACAGCTGCACCCCATCAGTGTGAGCAGGACTCTTAGGACTCTTAGAAGAGTCAATGCTCTGAGACCATGGGGGGCGCTTAGCCCCCTCTCTTCGTCACTGAGGATGATTTCACTTTTCAGGGAATAGAGAGGGTGGTCCTTGTGGTGGACTGCAGGTATGGAGAGCTGTTGTCATCGTATTAGATAGATAAGAATGATTATATGTATTGTAGAAATGTCTCCTATCATGTTCCCTATTTTTTTATTATGTCCACATCCTGGTCCCCATCTTGGAAATCATAACAAACGTGCACTTTTTTGTTTAATTTACACATTGGACCATAGGAAAAATGACACTACAGCTACAGAGGTGACCGTCTGATAGCCCAGCTCGACTATCCATCTCTACTGAAGACCCTTTCAGCTTTTTGAGAGTTGGGTGGAGGACATCATCTCTGAAAATAGGGTCCCACAGCTGCACCCCATCAGTGTGAGCAGGACTCTTAGGACTCTTAGAAGAGTCAATGTTTTGAGACCATGGGGTGCGCTTAGCCCCCTCTCTTCGTCACTGAGGATGATTTCATTTTTCAGGGATTAGAGAGGGTGGTCCTTGTGGTGGACTGCAGGTATGGAGAGCTGTTGTCATCATTTTAAATAGATAAGAATGATTATATGTATTGTAAAAAAATTGTTTAAAAGAACAGGGAGTCCTCAGTATATGTATTGTAGAAATGTCTCCTATCATGTTCCCTAATTTTTTATTATGTCCACATCCTGGTCCCCATCTTGGACATCATAACAAACGTGCACTTTTTTGTTTAATTTACACATTGGACCATAGGAAAAATGACACTACAGGTACAGAGGTGACCGTCTGATAGCCCAGCTCGACTATCCATCTCTACTGAAGACCCTTTCAGCTTTTTGAGAGTTTGGTGGAGAACATCATCTCTGAAAATAGGGTCCCACAGCTGCACCCCATCAGTGTGAGCAGGACTCTTAGGACTCTTAGAAGAGTCAATGCTCTGAGACCATGGGGGGCGCTTAGCCCCCTCTCTTCGTCACTGAGGATGATTTCACTTTTCAGGGAATAGAGAGGGTGGTCCTTGTGGTGGACTGAAGGTATGGAGAGCTGTTGTCATCGTATTAGATAGATAAGAATGATTATATGTATTGTAGAAATGTCTCCTATCATGTTCCCTATTTTTTTATTATGTCCACATCCTGGTCCCCATCTTGGAAATCATAACAAACGTGCACTTTTTTGTTTAATTTACACATTGGACCATAGGAAAAATGACACTACAGCTACAGAGGTGACCGTCTGATAGCCCAGCTCGACTATCCATCTCTACTGAAGACCCTTTCAGCTTTTTGAGAGTTGGGTGGAGGACATCATCTCTGAAAATAGGGTCCCACAGCTGCACCCCATCAGTGTGAGCAGGACTCTTAGGACTCTTAGAAGAGTCAATGTTTTGAGACCATGGGGTGCGCTTAGCCCCCTCTCTTCGGCACTGAGGATGATTTCATTTTTCAGGGATTAGAGAGGGTGGTCCTTGTGGTGGACTGCAGGTATGGAGAGCTGTTGTCATCGTATTAGATAGATAAGAATAATTATATGTATTGTAGAAATGTCTCCTATCATGTTCCCTATTTTTTTATTATGTCCACATCCTGGTCCCCATCTTGGAAATCATAACAAACGTGCACTTTTTTGTTTAATTTACACATTGGACCATAGGAAAAATGACACTACAGCTACAGAGGTGACCGTCTGATAGCCCAGCTCGACTATCCATCTCTACTGAAGACCCTTTCAGCTTTTTGAGAGTTGGGTGGAGGACATCATCTCTGAAAATAGGGTCCCACAGCTGCACCCCATCAGTGTGAGCAGGACTCTTAGGACTCTTAGAAGAGTCAATGCTCTGAGACCATGGGGGGCGCTTAGCCCCCTCTCTTCGTCACTGAGGATGATTTCATTTTTCAGGGATTAGAGAGAGTGGTCCTTGTGGTGGACTGCAGGAATGGAGAGCTGTTGTGATCGTATTAGATAGATAAGAATGATTATATGTATTGTAGAAATGTCTCCTATCATGTTCCCTAATTTTTTATTATGTCCACATCCTGGTCCCCATCTTGGACATCATAACAAACGTGCACTTTTTTGTTTAATTTACACATTGGACCATAGGAAAAATGACACTACAGCTACAGAGGTGACCGTCTGATAGCCCAGCTCGACTATCCATCTCTACTGAAGACCCTTTCAGCTTTTTGAGAGTTGGGTGGAGGACATCATCTCTTAAAATAGGGTCCCACAGCTGCACCCCATCAGTGTAAACAGGACTCTTAGGACTCTTAGAAGAGTCAATGCTCTAAAACCATGGGGGGCGCCAAACAAAACTTTTAGTAGGTTTCTACTTATTTTATTAAATATTATCTCCACCAAACAGGACAAGCTTGCATCTGTTATAGTTTTGGAGAAAAATGTGATCATTTCATGTATGCGCGAAATGCCTTAAAAATGGCTTTAAAATAGTTTTGAAGCATGGAGACGATTATCTCGGGATTGCAAGATAACCAAACAAAACTTTTAGTGGATTTCTACATATTTTATTAAATATCATCTCTACCAAACAGGACAAGCTTGCATCTGTTTTAGTTTTGAAGAAAAATGTGATCATTTCATTTATGCGTGAAATGCCTTCAAAATGGCTTTTAAATGGATTTGAAGCATGGAGACGATTATCTCGGGATTGCAATATAACCAAACAAAACTTTTAGTGGATTTCTACTTATTTTATTAAATATTATCCCCTCCAAACAGGACGAGCTTCCATCTGTTATAGTTTTGGAGAAAAATGTGATCATTTCATTTATGCGCGAAATGCCTTAAAAATGGCTTTAAAATGGATTTGGAGCATGGAGACGATTATCTCGGGATTGCAAGATAACCAAACAAAACTTTTAGTGGATTTCTACTTATTTTATTAAATATTATCCCCACCAAACAGGACAAGCTTGCATCTGTTATAGTTTTGGAGAAAAATGTGATCATTTCATTTATGCGCACAATGCCTTTGAAATGGCTTTAAAATAGATTTGGAGCATGGAGACGATTATCTCGGGATTGCAAGATAACCAAACAAAACTTTTAGTGGATTTCTACTTATTTTACCAAATATCATCTCCACCAAACAGGACAAGCTTGCATGTGTTATAGTTTTGGAGAAAAATGTGATCATTTCATTTATGCGCAAAATGCCTTTGAAATGGCTTTAAAATGGATTTGGAGCATGGAGACGATTATCTCAGGATGGCAATATAAACAAACAAAACTTTTAGTAGATTTCTACTTATTTTATTAAATATTATCTCCACCAAACAGGACAAGCTTGCATCTGTTATAGTTTTGGAGAAAAATGTGATCATTTCATTTATGCGCGAAATGCCTTAAAAATGGCTTTAAAATGGATTTGGAGCATGGAGACGATTATCTTGGGATTGCAAGATAACCAAACAAAACTTTTAGTGGATTTCTACTTATTTTATTAAATATCATCTCCACCAAACAGGACAAGCTTGCATGTGTTATAGTTTTGGAGAAACATGTGATCATTTCATTTATGCGTGAAATGCCTTTGAAATGGCTTTAAAATGGATTTGGAGCATGGAGACGATTATCTCAGGATTGCAATATAAACAAACAAAACTTTTAGTAGGTTTCTACTTATTTTATTAAATATTATCTCCACCAAACAGGACAAGCTTGCATCTGTTATAGTTTTGGAGAAAAATGTGATCATTTCATTTATGCGCGAAATGCCCTTAGGACTCTTAGAAGAGTTAATGCTCTGAGACCATGGGGGCGCTTAGCCCCCTCTCTTCGTCACTGAGGATGATTTCATTTTTCAGGGATTAGAGAGGGTGGTCCTTGTGGTGGACTGCAGGTATGGAGAGCTGTTGTCATCGTATTAGATAGATAAGAATGATTATATGTATTGTAGAAATGTCTCCTATCATGTTCCCTAATTTTTTATTATGTCCACATCCTGGTCCCCATCTTGGACATCATAACAAACGTGCACTTTTTTGTTTAATTTACACATTGGACCATAGGAAAAATGACACTACAGCTACAGAGGTGACCGTCTGATAGCCCAGCTCGACTATCCATCTCTACTGAAGACATTTCTACAATACATATAATCATTCTTATCTATCTAATACGATCACAACAGCTCTCCATACCTGCAGTCCACCACAAGGACCACTCTCTCTAATCCCTGAAAAATGAAATCATCCTCAGTGACGAAGAGAGGGGGCTAAGCGCCCCCCATGGTCTCAGAGCATTGACTCTTCTAAGAGTCCTAAGATTCCTGCTCACTCTGATGGGGTGCAGCTGTGGGACCCTATTTTCAGAGATGATGTCCTCCACCCAACTCTCAAAAAGCTGAAAGGGTCTTCAGTAGAGATGGATAGTCGAGCTGGGCTATCAGACGGTCACCTCTGTAGCTGTAGTGTCATTTTTCCTATGGTCCAATTTGTAAATTAAACAAAAAAGTGCACGTTTGTTATGATTTCCAAGATGGGGACCAGGATGTGGACATAATAAAAAAATAGGGAACATGATAGGAGACATTTCTACAATACATATAATCATTCTTATCTATCTAATACGATGACAACAGCTCTCCATACCTGCAGTCCACCACAAGGACCACCCTCTCTATTCCCTAAAAAGTGAAATCATCCTCAGTGACGAGGAGAGGGGGCTAAGCGCCCCCCATGGTCTCAGAGCATTGACTCTTCTAAGAGTCCTAAGAGTCCTGCTCACACTGATGGGGTGCAGCTGTGGGACCCTATTTTCAGAGATGATGTTCTCCACCCAACTCTCAAAAAGCTGAAAGGGTCTTCAGTAGAGATGGATAGTCGAGCTGGGCTATCAGACGGTCACCTCTGTAGCTGTAGTGTCATTTTTCCTATGGTCCAATGTGTAAATTAAACAAAAAAGTGCACGTTTGTTATGATGTCCAAGATGGGGACCAGGATGTGGACATAATAAAAAATTAGGGAACATGATAGGAGACATTTCTACAATACATATAATCATTCTTATCTATTTAATACGATGACAACAGCTCTCCATACCTGCAGTCCACTACAAGGACCACCCTCTCTAATCCCTGAAAAATGAAATCATCCTCAGTGACGAAGAGAGGGGGCTAAGCGCCCCCCATGGTCTCAGAGCATTGACTCTTCTAAGAGTCCTAAGAGTCCTGCTCACACTGATGGGGTGCAGCTGTGGGACCCTATTTTCAGAGATGATGTCCTCCACCCAACTCTCAAAAAGCTGAAAGGGTCTTCAGTAGAGATGGATAGTCGAGCTGGGCTATCAGACGGTCACCTCTGTAGCTGTAGTGTCATTTTTCCTATGGTCCAATGTGTAAATTAAACAAAAAAGTGCACGTTTGTTATGATGTCCAAGATGGGGACCAGGATGTGGACATAATAAAAAATTAGGGAACATGATAGGAGACATTTCTACAATACATATAATCATTCTTATCTATCTAATACGATGATAACAGCTCTCCATATCTGCAGTCCACCACAAGGACCACCCTCTCTAATCCCTGAAAAATGAAATCATCCTCAGTGATGAAGAGAGGGGGCTAAGTGCCCCCAATGGTCTCAGAGCATTGACTCTTCTAAGAGTCCTAAGAGTCCTGCTCACACTGATGGGGTGCAGCTGTGGGACCCTATTTTCAGAGATGATGTCCTCCACCCAACTCTCAAAAAGCTGAAAGGGTCTAGGAGTCCTAAGAGTCCTGCTCACACTGATGGGGTGCAGCTGTGGGACCCTATTTTCAGAGATGATGTCCTCCACCCAACTCTCAAAAAGCTGAAAGGGTCTTCAGTAGAGATGGATAGTCGAGCTGGGCTATCAGACGGTCACCTCTGTAGCTGTAGTTTCATTTTCCCTATGGTCCAATGTGTAAATTAAACAAAAAAGTGCACGTTTGTTATGATGTCCAAGATGGGGACCAGGATGTGGACATAATAAAAAATTAGGGAACATGATAGGAGACATTTCTACAATACATATAATCATTCTTATCTATCTAATACGATGACAACAGCTCTCCATACCTGCAGTCCACCACAAGGACCACCCTCTCTAATCCCTGAAAAATGAAATCATCCTCAGTGATGAAGAGAGGGGGCTAAGTGCCCCCAATGGTCTCAGAGCATTGACTCTTCTAAGAGTCCTAAGAGTCCTGCTCACACTGATGGGGTGCAGCTGTGGGACCCTATTTTCAGAGATGATGTCCTCCACCCAACTCTCAAAAAGCTGAAAGGGTCTTCAGTAGAGATGGATAGTCGAGCTGGGCTATCAGACGGTCACCTCTATAGCTGTAGTGTCATTTTTCCTATGGTCCAATGTGTAAATTAAACAAAAAAGTGCACGTTTGTTATGATGTCCAAGATGGGGACCAGGATGTGGACATAATAAAAAATTAGGGAACATGATAGGAGACATTTCTACAATACATATAATCATTCTTATCTATCTAATACGATGACAACAGCTCTCCATACCTGCAGTCCACCACAAGGACCACCCTCTCTAATCCCTGAAAAATGAAATCATCCTCAGTGACGAAGAGAGGGGGCTAAGCGCCCCCATGGTCTCAGAGCATTAACTCTTCTAAGAGTCCTAAGAGTCCTGCTCACACTGATGGGGTGCAGCTGTGGGACCCTATTTTCAGAGATGATGTCCTCCACCCAACTCTCAAAAAGCTGAAAGGGTCTTCAGTAGAGATGGATAGTCGAGCTGGGCTATCAGACGGTCACCTCTGTAGCTGTAGTGTCATTTTTCCTATGGTCCAATGTGTAAATTAAACAAAAAAGTGCACGTTTGTTATGATGTCCAAGATGGGGACCAGGATGTGGACATAATAAAAAATTAGGGAACATGATAGGAGACATTTCTACAATACATATAATCATTCTTATCTATCTAATACGATGACAACAGCTCTCCATACCTGCAGTCCACCACAAGGACCACCCTCTCTAATCCCTGAAAAATGAAATCATCCTCAGGGACGAAGAGAGGGGGCTAAGCGCCCCCCATGGTTTTAGAGCATTGACTCTTCTAAGAGTCCTAAGAGTCCTGCTCACACTGATGGGGTGCAGCTGTGGGACCCTATTTTCAGAGATGATGTCCTCCACCCAACTCTCAAAAAGCTGAAAGGGTCTTCAGTAGAGATGGATAGTCGAGCTGGGCTATCAGACGGTCACCTCTGTAGCTGTAGTGTCATTTTTCCTATGGTCCAATGTGTAAATTAAACAAAAAAGTGCACGTTTGTTATGATGTCCAAGATGGGGACCAGGATGTGGACATAATAAAAAATTAGGGAACATGATAGGAGACATTTCTACAATACATATAATCATTCTTATCTATCTAATACGATGACAACAGCTCTCCATACCTGCAGTCCACCACAAGGACCACCCTCTCTAATCCCTGAAAAATGAAATCATCCTCAGGGACGAAGAGAGGGGGCTAAGCGCCCCCCATGGTTTTAGAGCATTGACTCTTCTAAGAGTCCTAAGAGTCCTGCTTACACTGATGGGGTGCAGCTGTGGGACCCTATTTTAAGAGATGATGTCCTCCACCCAACTCTCAAAAAGCTGAAAGGGTCTTCAGTAGAGATGGATAGTCGAGCTGGGCTACCAGACGGTCACCTCTGTAGCTGTAGTGTCATTTTTCCTATGGTCCAATGTGTAAATTAAACAAAAAAGTGCACGTTTGTTATGATTTCCAAGATGGGGACCAGGATGTGGACATAATAAAAAAATAGGGAACATGATAGGAGACATTTCTACAATACATATAATCATTCTTATCTATCTAATACGATGACAACAGCTCTCCATAACTGCAGTCCACCACAAGGACCACCCTCACTATTCCCTGAAAAGTGAAATCATCCTCAGTGACGAAGAGAGGGGGCTAAGCGCCCCCCATGGTCTCAAAACATTGACTCTTCTAAGAGTCCTAAGAGTCCTGCTCACACTGATGGGGTGCAGCTGTGGGACCCTATTTTCAGAGATGATGTTCTCCACCCAACTCTCAAAAAGCTGAAAGGGTCTTCAGTAGAGATGGATAGTCGAGCTGGGCTATCAGACGGTCACCTCTGTAGCTGTAGTGTCATTTTTCCTATGGTCCAATGTGTAAATTAAACAAAAAAGTGCACGTTTGTTATGATGTCCAAGATGGGGACCAGGATGTGGACATAATAAAAAATTAGGGAACATGATAGGAGACATTTCTACAATACATATAATCATTCTTATCTATTTAATACGATGACAACAGCTCTCCATACCTGCAGTCCACCACAAGGACCACCCTCTCTAATCCCTGAAAAATGAAATCATCCTCAGTGACGAAGAGAGGGGGCTAAGCGCCCCCCATGGTCTCAGAGCATTGACTCTTCTAAGAGTCCTAAGAGTCCTGCTCACACTGATGGGGTGCAGCTGTGGGACCCTATTTTCAGAGATGATGTCCTCCACCCAACTCTCAAAAAGCTGAAAGGGTCTTCAGTAGAGATGGATTGTCGAGCTGGGCTATCAGACGGTCACCTCTGTAGCTGTAGTGTCATTTTTCCTATGGTCCAATGTGTAAATTAAACAAAAAAGTGCACGTTTGTTATGATGTCCAAGATGGGGACCAGGATGTGGACATAATAAAAAATTAGGGAACATGATAGGAGACATTTCTACAATACATATAATCATTCTTATCTATCTAATACGATGATAACAGCTCTCCATACCTGCAGTCCACCACAAGGACCACCCTCTCTAATCCCTGAAAAATGAAATCATCCTCAGTGACGAAGAGAGGGGGCTAAGTGCCCCCAATGGTCTCAGAGCATTGACTCTTCTAAGAGTCCTAAGAGTCCTGCTCACACTGATGGGGTGCAGCTGTGGGACCCTATTTTCAGAGATGATGTCCTCCACCCAACTCTCAAAAAGCTGAAAGGGTCTTCAGTAGAGATGGATAGTCGAGCTGGGCTATCAGACGGTCACCTCTGTAGCTGTAGTTTCATTTTCCCTATGGTCCAATGTGTAAATTAAACAAAAAAGTGCACGTTTGTTATGATGTCCAAGATGGGGACCAGGATGTGGACATAATAAAAAATTAGGGAACATGATAGGAGACATTTCTACAATACATATAATCATTCTTATCTATCTAATACGATGACAACAGCTCTCCATACCTGCAGTCCACCACAAGGACCACCCTCTCTAATCCCTGAAAAATGAAATCATCCTCAGTGATGAAGAGAGGGGGCTAAGTGCCCCCAATGGTCTCAGAGCATTGACTCTTCTAAGAGTCCTAAGAGTCCTGCTCACACTGATGGGGTGCAGCTGTGGGACCCTATTTTCAGAGATGATGTCCTCCACCCAACTCTCAAAAAGCTGAAAGGGTCTTCAGTAGAGATGGATAGTCGAGCTGGGCTATCAGACGGTCACCTCTATAGCTGTAGTGTCATTTTTCCTATGGTCCAATGTGTAAATTAAACAAAAAAGTGCACGTTTGTTATGATGTCCAAGATGGGGACCAGGATGTGGACATAATAAAAAATTAGGGAACATGATAGGAGACATTTCTACAATACATATAATCATTCTTATCTATCTAATACGATGACAACAGCTCTCCATACCTGCAGTCCACCACAAGGACCACCCTCTCTAATCCCTGAAAAATGAAATCATCCTCAGTGACGAAGAGAGGGGGCTAAGCGCCCCCATGGTCTCAGAGCATTAACTCTTCTAAGAGTCCTAAGAGTCCTGCTCACACTGATGGGGTGCAGCTGTGGGACCCTATTTTCAGAGATGATGTCCTCCACCCAACTCTCAAAAAGCTGAAAGGGTCTTCAGTAGAGATGGATAGTCGAGCTGGGCTATCAGACGGTCACCTCTGTAGCTGTAGTGTCATTTTTCCTATGGTCCAATGTGTAAATTAAACAAAAAAGTGCACGTTTGTTATGATGTCCAAGATGGGGACCAGGATGTGGACATAATAAAAAATTAGGGAACATGATAGGAGACATTTCTACAATACATATAATCATTCTTATCTATCTAATACGATGACAACAGCTCTCCATACCTGCAGTCCACCACAAGGACCACCCTCTCTAATCCCTGAAAAATGAAATCATCCTCAGGGACGAAGAGAGGGGGCTAAGCGCCCCCCATGGTTTTAGAGCATTGACTCTTCTAAGAGTCCTAAGAGTCCTGCTCACACTGATGGGGTGCAGCTGTGGGACCCTATTTTCAGAGATGATGTCCTCCACCCAACTCTCAAAAAGCTGAAAGGGTCTTCAGTAGAGATGGATAGTCGAGCTGGGCTATCAGACGGTCACCTCTGTAGCTGTAGTGTCATTTTTCCTATGGTCCAATGTGTAAATTAAACAAAAAAGTGCACGTTTGTTATGATGTCCAAGATGGGGACCAGGATGTGGACATAATAAAAAATTAGGGAACATGATAGGAGACATTTCTACAATACATATAATCATTCTTATCTATCTAATACGATGACAACAGCTCTCCATACCTGCAGTCCACCACAAGGACCACCCTCTCTAATCCCTGAAAAATGAAATCATCCTCAGGGACGAAGAGAGGGGGCTAAGCGCCCCCCATGGTTTTAGAGCATTGACTCTTCTAAGAGTCCTAAGAGTCCTGCTTACACTGATGGGGTGCAGCTGTGGGACCCTATTTTAAGAGATGATGTCCTCCACCCAACTCTCAAAAAGCTGAAAGGGTCTTCAGTAGAGATGGATAGTCGAGCTGGGCTACCAGACGGTCACCTCTGTAGCTGTAGTGTCATTTTTCCTATGGTCCAATGTGTAAATTAAACAAAAAAGTGCACGTTTGTTATGATTTCCAAGATGGGGACCAGGATGTGGACATAATAAAAAAATAGGGAACATGATAGGAGACATTTCTACAATACATATAATCATTCTTATCTATCTAATACGATGACAACAGCTCTCCATAACTGCAGTCCACCACAAGGACCACCCTCACTATTCCCTGAAAAGTGAAATCATCCTCAGTGACGAAGAGAGGGGGCTAAGCGCCCCCCATGGTCTCAAAACATTGACTCTTCTAAGAGTCCTAAGAGTCCTGCTCACACTGATGGGGTGCAGCTGTGGGACCCTATTTTCAGAGATGATGTTCTCCACCCAACTCTCAAAAAGCTGAAAGGGTCTTCAGTAGAGATGGATAGTCGAGCTGGGCTATCAGACGGTCACCTCTGTAGCTGTAGTGTCATTTTTCCTATGGTCCAATGTGTAAATTAAACAAAAAAGTGCACGTTTGTTATGATGTCCAAGATGGGGACCAGGATGTGGACATAATAAAAAATTAGGGAACATGATAGGAGACATTTCTACAATACATATAATCATTCTTATCTATTTAATACGATGACAACAGCTCTCCATACCTGCAGTCCACCACAAGGACCACCCTCTCTAATCCCTGAAAAATGAAATCATCCTCAGTGACGAAGAGAGGGGGCTAAGCGCCCCCCATGGTCTCAGAGCATTGACTCTTCTAAGAGTCCTAAGAGTCCTGCTCACACTGATGGGGTGCAGCTGTGGGACCCTATTTTCAGAGATGATGTCCTCCACCCAACTCTCAAAAAGCTGAAAGGGTCTTCAGTAGAGATGGATTGTCGAGCTGGGCTATCAGACGGTCACCTCTGTAGCTGTAGTGTCATTTTTCCTATGGTCCAATGTGTAAATTAAACAAAAAAGTGCACGTTTGTTATGATGTCCAAGATGGGGACCAGGATGTGGACATAATAAAAAATTAGGGAACATGATAGGAGACATTTCTACAATACATATAATCATTCTTATCTATCTAATACGATGATAACAGCTCTCCATACCTGCAGTCCACAACAAGGACCACCCTCTCTAATCCCTGAAAAATGAAATCATCCTCAGTGACGAAGAGAGGGGGCTAAGTGCCCCCAATGGTCTCAGAGCATTGACTCTTCTAAGAGTCCTAAGAGTCCTGCTCACACTGATGGGGTGCAGCTGTGGGACCCTATTTTCAGAGATGATGTCCTCCACCCAACTCTCAAAAAGCTGAAAGGGTCTTCAGTAGAGATGGATAGTCGAGCTGGGCTATCAGACGGTCACCTCTGTAGCTGTAGTGTCATTTTTCCTATGGTCCAATGTGTAAATTAAACAAAAAAGTGCACGTTTGTTATGATGTCCAAGATGGGGACCAGGATGTGGACATAATAAAAAATTAGGGAACATGATAGGAGACATTTCTACAATACATATAATCATTCTTATCTATCTAATACGATGACAACAGCTCTCCATACCTGCAGTCCACCACAAGGACCACCCTCTCTAATCCCTGAAAAATGAAATCATCCTCAGTGACGAAGAGAGGGGGCTAAGCGCCCCCATGGTCTCAGAGCATTAACTCTTCTAAGAGTCCTAAGAGTCCTGCTCACACTGATGGGGTGCAGCTGTGGGACCCTATTTTCAGAGATGATGTCCTCCACCCAACTCTCAAAAAGCTGAAAGGGTCTTCAGTAGAGATGGATAGTCGAGCTGGGCTATCAGACGGTCACCTCTGTAGCTGTAGTGTCATTTTTCCTATGGTCCAATGTGTAAATTAAACAAAAAAGTGCACGTTTGTTATGATGTCCAAGATGGGGACCAGGATGTGGACATAATAAAAAATTAGGGAACATGATAGGAGACATTTCTACAATACATATAATCATTCTTATCAATCTAATACGATGACAACAGCTCTCCATACCTGCAGTCCACCACAAGGACCACCCTCTCTAATCCCTGAAAAATGAAATCATCCTCAGTGACGAAGAGAGGGGGCCAAGCGCCCCCCATGGTACCAGAGCATTGACTCTTCTAAGAGTCCTAAGAGTCCTGCTCACACTGATGTGGTGAAGCTGTGGGACCCTATTTTCAGAGATGATGTCCTCCACCCAACTCTCAAAAAGCTGAAAGGGTCTTCAGTAGAGATGGATAGTCGAGCTGGGCTATCAGACGGTCACCTCTGTAGCTGTAGTGTCATTTTTCCTATTGTCCAATTTGTAAATTAAACAAAAAAGTGCACGTTTGTTATGATTTCCAAGATGGGGACCAGGATGTGGACATAATAAAAAAATAGGGAACATGATAGGAGACATTTCTACAATACATATAATCATTCTTATCTATCTAATACGATGACAACAGCTCTCCATACCTGCAGTCCACCACAAGGACCACCCTCTCTATTCCCTGAAAAGTGAAATCATCCTCAGTGACGAGGAGAGGGGGCTAAGCACCCCCCATGGTCTCAGAGCATTGACTCTTCTAAGAGTCCTAAGAGTCCTGCTCACACTGATGGGGTGCAGCTGTGGGACCCTATTTTCAGAGATGATGTTCTCCACCCAACTCTCAAAAAGCTGAAAGGGTCTTCAGTAGAGATGGATAGTCGAGCTGGGCTATCAGACGGTCACCTCTGTAGCTGTAGTGTCATTTTTCCTATGGTCCAATGTGTAAATTAAACAAAAAAGTGCACGTTTGTTATGATGTCCAAGATGGGGACCAGGATGTGGACATAATAAAAAATTAGGGAACATGATAGGAGACATTTCTACAATACATATAATCATTCTTATCTATTTAATACGATGACAACAGCTCTCCATACCTGCAGTCCACCACAAGGACCACCCTCTCTAATCCCTGAAAAATGAAATCATCCTCAGTGACGAAGAGAGGGGGCTAAGCGCCCCCCATGGTCTCAGAGCATTGACTCTTCTAAGAGTCCTAAGAGTCCTGCTCACACTGATGGGGTGCAGCTGTGGGACCCTATTTTCAGAGATGACGTCCTCCACCCAACTCTCAAAAAGCTGAAAGGGTCTTCAGTAGAGATGGATAGTCGAGCTGGGCTATCAGACGGTCACCTCTGTAGCTGTAGTGTCATTTTTCCTATGGTCCAATGTGTAAATTAAACAAAAAAGTGCACGTTTGTTATGATGTCCAAGATGGGGACCAGGATGTGGACATACATTCTTATCTATCTAATACGATGATAACAGCTCTCCATATCTGCAGTCCACCACAAGGACCACCCTCTCTAATCCCTGAAAAATGAAATCATCCTCAGTGATGAAGAGAGGGGGCTAAGTGCCCCCAATGGTCTCAGAGCATTGACTCTTCTAAGAGTCCTAAGAGTCCTGCTCACACTGATGGGGTGCAGCTGTGGGACCCTATTTTCAGAGATGATGTCCTCCACCCAACTCTCAAAAAGCTGAAATGGTCTTCAGTAGAGATGGATAGTCGAGCTGGGCTATCAGACGGTCACCTCTGTAGCTGTAGTGTCATTTTTCCTATGGTCCAATGTGTAAATTAAACAAAAAAGTGCACGTTTGTTATGATGTCCAAGATGGGGACCAGGATGTGGACATAATAAAAAATTAGGGAACATGATAGGAGACATTTCTACAATACATATAATCATTCTTATCTATCTAATACGATGACAACAGCTCTCCATACCTGCAGTCCACCACAAGGACCACCCTCTCTAATCCCTGAAAAATGAAATCATCCTCAGTGATGAAGAGAGGGGGCTAAGCGCCCCCCATGGTTTTAGAGCATTGACTCTTCTAAGAGTCCTAAGAGTCCTGCTTACACTGATGGGGTGCAGCTGTGGGACCCTATTTTAAGAGATGATGTCCTCCACCCAACTCTCAAAAAGCTGAAAGGGTCTTCAGTAGAGATGGATAGTCGAGCTGGGCTATCAGACGGTCACCTCTGTAGCTGTAGTGTCATTTTTCCTATGGTCCAATGTGTAAATTAAACAAAAAAGTGCACGTTTGTTATGATGTCCAAGATGGGGACCAGGATGTGGACATAATAAAAAATTAGGGAACATGATAGGAGACATTTCTACAATACATATAATCATTCTTATCTATTTAATACGATGACAACAGCTCTCCATACCGGCAGTCCACCACAAGGACCACCCTCTCTAATCCCTGAAAAATGAAAACATCCTCAGTGACGAAGAGAGGGGGCTAAGCGCCCCCCATGGTCTCAGAGCATTGACTCTTCTAAGAGTCCTAAGAGTCCTGCTCACACTGATGGGGTGCAGCTGTGGGACCCTATTTTCAGAGATGATGTCCTCCACCCAACTCTCAAAAAGCTGAAAGGGTCTTCAGTAGAGATGGATTGTCGAGCTGGGCTATCAGACGGTCACCTCTGTAGCTGTAGTGTCATTTTTCCTATGGTCCAATGTGTAAATTAAACAAAAAAGTGCACGTTTGTTATGATGTCCAAGATGGGGACCAGGATGTGGACATAATAAAAAATTAGGGAACATGATAGGAGACATTTCTACAATACATATAATAATTCTTATCTACCTAATACGATGATAACAGCTCTCCATACCTGCAGTCCACCACAAGGACCACCCTCTCTAATCCCTGAAAAATGAAATCATCCTCAGTGACGAAGAGAGGGGGCTAAGTGCCCCCAATGGTCTCAGAGCATTGACTCTTCTAAGAGTCCTAAGAGTCCTGCTCACACTGATGGGGTGCAGCTGTGGGACCCTATTTTCAGAGATGATGTCCTCTACCCAACTCTCAAAAAGCTGAAAGGGTCTTCTGTAGAGATGGATAGTCGAGCTGGGCTATCAGACGGTCACCTCTGTAGTAGCTGTAGTGTCATTTTTCCTATGGTCCAATGTGTAAATTAAACAAAAAAGTGCACGTTTGTTATGATGTCCAAGATGGGGACCAGGATGTGGACATAATAAAAAATTAGGGAACATGATAGGAGACATTTCTACAATACATATAATCATTCTTATCTATCTAATACGATGACAACAGCTCTCCATACCTGCAGTCCACCACAAGGACCACCCTCTCTAATCCCTGAAAAATGAAATCATCCTCAGTGACGAAGAGAGGGGGCTAAGCGCCCCCATGGTCTCAGAGCATTAACTCTTCTAAGAGTCCTAAGAGTCCTGCTCACACTGATGGGTGCAGCTGTGGGACCCTATTTTCAGAGATGATGTCCTCCACCCAACTCTCAAAAAGCTGAAAGGGTCTTCAGTAGAGATGGATAGTCGAGCTGGGCTATCAGACGGTCACCTCTGTAGCTGTAGTGTCATTTTTCCTATGGCCCAATGTGTAAATTAAACGAAAAAGTGCACGTTTGTTATGATGTCCAAGATGGGGACCAGGATGTGGACATAATAAAAAATTAGGGAACATGATAGGAGACATTTCTACAATACATATAATCATTCTTATCTATCTAATACGATGACAACAGCTCTCCATACCTGCAGTCCACCACAAGGACCACCCTCTCTAATCCCTGAAAAATGAAATCATCCTCAGTGACGAAGAGAGGGGGCCAAGCGCCCCCCATGGTACCAGAGCATTGACTCTTCTAAGAGTCCTAAGAGTCCTGCTCACACTGATGGGGTGAAGCTGTGGGACCCTATTTTCAGAGATGATGTCCTCCACCCAACTCTCAAAAAGCTGAAAGGGTCTTCAGTAGAGATGGATAGTCGAGCTGGGCTATCAGACGGTCACCTCTGTAGCTGTAGTGTCATTTTTCCTATGGTCCAATGTGTAAATTAAACAAAAAAGTGCACGTTTGTTATGATGTCCAAGATGGGGACCAGGATGTGGACATAATAAGAAATTAGGGAACATGATAGGAGACATTTCTACAATACATATAATCATTCTTATCTATCTAATACGATGACAACAGCTCTCCATACCTGCAGTCCACCACAAGGACCACCCTCTCTAATCCCTGAAAAATGAAATCATCCTCAGGGACGAAGAGAGGGGGCTAAGCGCCCCCCATGGTTTTAGAGCATTGACTCTTCTAAGAGTCCTAAGAGTCCTGCTTACACTGATGGGGTGCAGCTGTGGGACCCTATTTTCAGAGATGATGTCCTCCACCCAACTCTCAAAAAGCTGAAAGGGTCTTCAGTAGAGATGGATAGTCGAGCTGGGCTATCAGACGGTCACCTCTGTAGCTGTAGTGTCATTTTTCCTATGGTCCAATGTGTAAATTAAACAAAAAAGTGCACGTTTGTTATGATGTTCAAGATGGGGACCAGGATGTGGACATAATAAAAAATTAGGGAACATGATAGGAGACATTTCTACAATACATATAATCATTCTTATCTATCTAATACGATCACAACAGCTCTCCATACCTGCAGTCCACCACAAGGACCACTCTCTCTAATCCCTAAAAAATGAAATCATCCTCAGTGACGAAGAGAGGGGGCTAAGCGCCCCCCATGGTCTCAGAGCATTGACTCTTCTAAGAGTCCTAAGATTCCTGCTCACACTGATGGGGTGCAGCTGTGGGACCCTATTTTCAGAGATGATGTCCTCCACCCAACTCTCAAAAAGCTGAAAGGGTCTTCAGTAGAGATGGATAGTCGAGCTGGGCTATCAGACGGTCACCTCTGTAGCTGTAGTGTCATTTTTCCTATGGTCCAATGTGTATATTAAACAAAAAAGTGCACGTTTGTTATGATTTCCAAGATGGGGACCAGGATGTGGACATAATAAAAAAATAGGGAACATGATAGGAGACATTTCTACAATACATATAATCATTCTTATCTATCTAATACGATGACAACAGCTCTCCATACCTGCAGTCCACCACAAGGACCACCCTCTCTATTCCCTGAAAAGTGAAATCATCCTCAGTGACGAAGAGAGGGGGCTAAGCGCCCCCCATGGTCTCAGAGCATTGACTCTTCTAAGAGTCCTAAGAGTCCTGCTCACACTGATGGGGTGCAGCTGTGGGACCCTATTTTCAGAGATGATGTTCTCCACCCAACTCTCAAAAAGCTGAAAGGGTCTTCAGTAGAGATGGATAGTCGAGCTGGGCTATCAGACGGTCACCTCTGTAGCTGTAGTGTCATTTTTCCTATGGTCCAATGTGTAAATTAAACAAAAAAGTGCACGTTTGTTATGATGTCCAAGATGGGGACCAGGATGTGGACATAATAAAAAATTAGGGAACATGATAGGAGACATTTCTACAATACATATAATCATTCTTATCTATTTAATACGATGATAACAGCTCTCCATATCTGCAGTCCACCACAAGGACCACCCTCTCTAATCCCTGAAAAATGAAATCATCCTCAGTGATGAAGAGAGGGGGCTAAGTGCCCCCAATGGTCTCAGAGCATTGACTCTTCTAAGAGTCCTAAGAGTCCTGCTCACACTGATGGGGTGCAGCTGTGGGACCCTATTTTCAGAGATGATGTCCTCCACCCAACTCTCAAAAAGCTGAAAGGGTCTTCAGTAGAGATGGATAGTCGAGCTGGGCTATCAGACGGTCACCTCTGTAGCTGTAGTGTCATTTTTCCTATGGTCCAATGTGTAAATTAAACAAAAAAGTGCACGTTTGTTATGATGTCCAAGATGGGGACCAGGATGTGGACATAATAAAAAATTAGGGAACATGATAGGAGACATTTCTACAATACATATAATCATTCTTATCTATCTAATACGATGACAACAGCTCTCCATACCTGCAGTCCACCACAAGGACCACCCTCTCTAATCCCTGAAAAATGAAATCATCCTCAGTGACGAAGAGAGGGGGCCAAGCGCCCCCCATGGTACCAGAGCATTGACTCTTCTAAGAGTCCTAAGAGTCCTGCTCACACTGATGGGGTGAAGCTGTGGGACCCTATTTTCAGAGATGATGTCCTCCACCCAACTCTCAAAAAGCTGAAAGGGTCTTCAGTAGAGATGGATAGTCGAGCTGGGCTATCAGACGGTCACCTCTGTAGCTGTAGTGTCATTTTTCCTATGGTCCAATGTGTAAATTAAACAAAAAAGTGCACGTTTGTTATGATGTCCAAGATGGGGACCAGGATGTGGACATAATAAGAAATTAGGGAACATGATAGGAGACATTTCTACAATACATATAATCATTCTTATCTATCTAATACGATGACAACAGCTCTCCATACCTGCAGTCCACCACAAGGACCGCCCTCTCTAATCCCTGAAAAATGAAATCATCCTCAGGGACGAAGAGAGGGGGCTAAGCGCCCCCATGGTTTTAGAGCATTGACTCTTCTAAGAGTCCTAAGAGTCCTGCTTACACTGATGGGGTGCAGCTGTGGGACCCTATTTTCAGAGATGATGTCCTCCACCCAACTCTCAAAAAGCTGAAAGGGTCTTCAGTAGAGATGGATAGTCGAGCTGGGCTATCAGACGGTCACCTCTGTAGCTGTAGTGTCATTTTTCCTATGGTCCAATGTGTAAATTAAACAAAAAAGTGCACGTTTGTTATGATGTTCAAGATGGGGACCAGGATGTGGACATAATAAAAAATTAGGGAACATGATAGGAGACATTTCTACAATACATATAATCATTCTTATCTATCTAATACGATCACAACAGCTCTCCATACCTGCAGTCCACCACAAGGACCACTCTCTCTAATCCCTGAAAAGTGAAATCATCCTCAGTGACGAAGAGAGGGGGCTAAGCGCCCTCCATGGTCTCAGAGCATTGACTCTTTTAAGAGTCCTAAGAGTCCTGCTCACACTGATGGGGTGCAGCTGTGGGACCCTATTTTCAGAGATGATGTTCTCTACCCAACTCTCAAAAAGCTGAAAGGGTCTTCAGTAGAGATGGATAGTCGAGCTGGGCTATCAGACGGTCACCTCTGTAGCTGTAGTGTCATTTTTCCTATGGTCCAATGTGTAAATTAAACAAAAAAGTGCACGTTTGTTATGATGTCCAAGATGGGGACCAGGATGTGGACATAATAAAAAATTAGGGAACATGATAGGAGACATTTCTACAATACACATAATCATTGTTATCTATCTAATACGATGATAACAGCTCTCCATATCTGCAGTCCACCACAAGGACCACCCTCTCTAATCCCTGAAAAATGAAATCATCCTCAGTGATGAAGAGAGGGGGCTAAGTGCCCCCAATGGTCTCAGAGCATTGACTCTTCTAAGAGTCCTAAGAGTCCTGCTCACACTGATGGGGTGCAGCTGTGGGACCCTATTTTCAGAGATGATGTCCTCCACCCAACTCTCAAAAAGCTGAAAGGGTCTTCAGTAGAGATGGATAGTCGAGCTGGGCTATCAGACGGTCACCTCTGTAGCTGTAGTGTCATTTTTCCTATGGTCCAATGTGTAAATTAAACAAAAAAGTTCACGTTTGTTATGATGTCCAAGATGGGGACCAGGATGTGGACATAATAAAAAATTAGGGAA
The DNA here is from genome assembly GCF_048569485.1 of Anomaloglossus baeobatrachus. NCBI lineage: Eukaryota > Metazoa > Chordata > Amphibia > Anura > Aromobatidae > Anomaloglossus > Anomaloglossus baeobatrachus. The sequence continues at coordinate 271,942 of NW_027441964.1, read as the reverse complement.
CATGATAGGAGACATTTCTACAATACATATAATAATTCTTATCTACCTAATACGATGATAACAGCTCTCCATACCTGCAGTCCACCACAAGGACCACCCTCTCTAATCCCTGAAAAATGAAATCATCCTCAGTGACGAAGAGAGGGGGCTAAGTGCCCCCAATGGTCTCAGAGCATTGACTCTTCTAAGAGTCCTAAGAGTCCTGCTCACACTGATGGGGTGCAGCTGTGGGACCCTATTTTCAGAGATGATGTCCTCTACCCAACTCTCAAAAAGCTGAAAGGGTCTTCTGTAGAGATGGATAGTCGAGCTGGGCTATCAGACGGTCACCTCTGTAGTAGCTGTAGTGTCATTTTTCCTATGGTCCAATGTGTAAATTAAACAAAAAAGTGCACGTTTGTTATGATGTCCAAGATGGGGACCAGGATGTGGACATAATAAAAAATTAGGGAACATGATAGGAGACATTTCTACAATACATATAATCATTCTTATCTATCTAATACGATGACAACAGCTCTCCATACCTGCAGTCCACCACAAGGACCACCCTCTCTAATCCCTGAAAAATGAAATCATCCTCAGTGACGAAGAGAGGGGGCTAAGCGCCCCCATGGTCTCAGAGCATTAACTCTTCTAAGAGTCCTAAGAGTCCTGCTCACACTGATGGGTGCAGCTGTGGGACCCTATTTTCAGAGATGATGTCCTCCACCCAACTCTCAAAAAGCTGAAAGGGTCTTCAGTAGAGATGGATAGTCGAGCTGGGCTATCAGACGGTCACCTCTGTAGCTGTAGTGTCATTTTTCCTATGGCCCAATGTGTAAATTAAACGAAAAAGTGCACGTTTGTTATGATGTCCAAGATGGGGACCAGGATGTGGACATAATAAAAAATTAGGGAACATGATAGGAGACATTTCTACAATACATATAATCATTCTTATCTATCTAATACGATGACAACAGCTCTCCATACCTGCAGTCCACCACAAGGACCACCCTCTCTAATCCCTGAAAAATGAAATCATCCTCAGTGACGAAGAGAGGGGGCCAAGCGCCCCCCATGGTACCAGAGCATTGACTCTTCTAAGAGTCCTAAGAGTCCTGCTCACACTGATGGGGTGAAGCTGTGGGACCCTATTTTCAGAGATGATGTCCTCCACCCAACTCTCAAAAAGCTGAAAGGGTCTTCAGTAGAGATGGATAGTCGAGCTGGGCTATCAGACGGTCACCTCTGTAGCTGTAGTGTCATTTTTCCTATGGTCCAATGTGTAAATTAAACAAAAAAGTGCACGTTTGTTATGATGTCCAAGATGGGGACCAGGATGTGGACATAATAAAAAATTAGGGAACATGATAGGAGACATTTCTACAATACATATAATCATTCTTATCTATCTAATACGATGACAACAGCTCTCCATACCTGCAGTCCACCACAAGGACCACCCTCTCTAATCCCTGAAAAATGAAATCATCCTCAGTGATGAAGAGAGGGGGCTAAGTGCCCCCAATGGTCTCAGAGCATTGACTCTTCTAAGAGTCCTAAGAGTCCTGCTCACACTGATGGGGTGCAGCTGTGGGACCCTATTTTCAGAGATGATGTCCTCCACCCAACTCTCAAAAAGCTGAAATGGTCTTCAGTAGAGATGGATAGTCGAGCTGGGCTATCAGACGGTCACCTCTGTAGCTGTAGTGTCATTTTTCCTATGGTCCAATGTGTAAATTAAACAAAAAAGTGCACGTTTGTTATGATGTCCAAGATGGGGACCAGGATGTGGACATAATAAAAAATTAGGGAACATGATAGGAGACATTTCTACAATACATATAATCATTCTTATCTATCTAATACGATGACAACAGCTCTCCATACCTGCAGTCCACCACAAGGACCACCCTCTCTAATCCCTGAAAAATGAAATCATCCTCAGTGATGAAGAGAGGGGGCTAAGCGCCCCCCATGGTTTTAGAGCATTGACTCTTCTAAGAGTCCTAAGAGTCCTGCTTACACTGATGGGGTGCAGCTGTGGGACCCTATTTTAAGAGATGATGTCCTCCACCCAACTCTCAAAAAGCTGAAAGGGTCTTCAGTAGAGATGGATAGTCGAGCTGGGCTATCAGACGGTCACCTCTGTAGCTGTAGTGTCATTTTTCCTATGGTCCAATGTGTAAATTAAACAAAAAAGTGCACGTTTGTTATGATGTCCAAGATGGGGACCAGGATGTGGACATAATAAAAAATTAGGGAACATGATAGGAGACATTTCTACAATACATATAATCATTCTTATCTATTTAATACGATGACAACAGCTCTCCATACCGGCAGTCCACCACAAGGACCACCCTCTCTAATCCCTGAAAAATGAAAACATCCTCAGTGACGAAGAGAGGGGGCTAAGCGCCCCCCATGGTCTCAGAGCATTGACTCTTCTAAGAGTCCTAAGAGTCCTGCTCACACTGATGGGGTGCAGCTGTGGGACCCTATTTTCAGAGATGATGTCCTCCACCCAACTCTCAAAAAGCTGAAAGGGTCTTCAGTAGAGATGGATTGTCGAGCTGGGCTATCAGACGGTCACCTCTGTAGCTGTAGTGTCATTTTTCCTATGGTCCAATGTGTAAATTAAACAAAAAAGTGCACGTTTGTTATGATGTCCAAGATGGGGACCAGGATGTGGACATAATAAAAAATTAGGGAACATGATAGGAGACATTTCTACAATACATATAATAATTCTTATCTACCTAATACGATGATAACAGCTCTCCATACCTGCAGTCCACCACAAGGACCACCCTCTCTAATCCCTGAAAAATGAAATCATCCTCAGTGACGAAGAGAGGGGGCTAAGTGCCCCCAATGGTCTCAGAGCATTGACTCTTCTAAGAGTCCTAAGAGTCCTGCTCACACTGATGGGGTGCAGCTGTGGGACCCTATTTTCAGAGATGATGTCCTCTACCCAACTCTCAAAAAGCTGAAAGGGTCTTCTGTAGAGATGGATAGTCGAGCTGGGCTATCAGACGGTCACCTCTGTAGTAGCTGTAGTGTCATTTTTCCTATGGTCCAATGTGTAAATTAAACAAAAAAGTGCACGTTTGTTATGATGTCCAAGATGGGGACCAGGATGTGGACATAATAAAAAATTAGGGAACATGATAGGAGACATTTCTACAATACATATAATCATTCTTATCTATCTAATACGATGACAACAGCTCTCCATACCTGCAGTCCACCACAAGGACCACCCTCTCTAATCCCTGAAAAATGAAATCATCCTCAGTGACGAAGAGAGGGGGCTAAGCGCCCCCATGGTCTCAGAGCATTAACTCTTCTAAGAGTCCTAAGAGTCCTGCTCACACTGATGGGTGCAGCTGTGGGACCCTATTTTCAGAGATGATGTCCTCCACCCAACTCTCAAAAAGCTGAAAGGGTCTTCAGTAGAGATGGATAGTCGAGCTGGGCTATCAGACGGTCACCTCTGTAGCTGTAGTGTCATTTTTCCTATGGCCCAATGTGTAAATTAAACGAAAAAGTGCACGTTTGTTATGATGTCCAAGATGGGGACCAGGATGTGGACATAATAAAAAATTAGGGAACATGATAGGAGACATTTCTACAATACATATAATCATTCTTATCTATCTAATACGATGACAACAGCTCTCCATACCTGCAGTCCACCACAAGGACCACCCTCTCTAATCCCTGAAAAATGAAATCATCCTCAGTGACGAAGAGAGGGGGCCAAGCGCCCCCCATGGTACCAGAGCATTGACTCTTCTAAGAGTCCTAAGAGTCCTGCTCACACTGATGGGGTGAAGCTGTGGGACCCTATTTTCAGAGATGATGTCCTCCACCCAACTCTCAAAAAGCTGAAAGGGTCTTCAGTAGAGATGGATAGTCGAGCTGGGCTATCAGACGGTCACCTCTGTAGCTGTAGTGTCATTTTTCCTATGGTCCAATGTGTAAATTAAACAAAAAAGTGCACGTTTGTTATGATGTCCAAGATGGGGACCAGGATGTGGACATAATAAGAAATTAGGGAACATGATAGGAGACATTTCTACAATACATATAATCATTCTTATCTATCTAATACGATGACAACAGCTCTCCATACCTGCAGTCCACCACAAGGACCACCCTCTCTAATCCCTGAAAAATGAAATCATCCTCAGGGACGAAGAGAGGGGGCTAAGCGCCCCCCATGGTTTTAGAGCATTGACTCTTCTAAGAGTCCTAAGAGTCCTGCTTACACTGATGGGGTGCAGCTGTGGGACCCTATTTTCAGAGATGATGTCCTCCACCCAACTCTCAAAAAGCTGAAAGGGTCTTCAGTAGAGATGGATAGTCGAGCTGGGCTATCAGACGGTCACCTCTGTAGCTGTAGTGTCATTTTTCCTATGGTCCAATGTGTAAATTAAACAAAAAAGTGCACGTTTGTTATGATGTTCAAGATGGGGACCAGGATGTGGACATAATAAAAAATTAGGGAACATGATAGGAGACATTTCTACAATACATATAATCATTCTTATCTATCTAATACGATCACAACAGCTCTCCATACCTGCAGTCCACCACAAGGACCACTCTCTCTAATCCCTAAAAAATGAAATCATCCTCAGTGACGAAGAGAGGGGGCTAAGCGCCCCCCATGGTCTCAGAGCATTGACTCTTCTAAGAGTCCTAAGATTCCTGCTCACACTGATGGGGTGCAGCTGTGGGACCCTATTTTCAGAGATGATGTCCTCCACCCAACTCTCAAAAAGCTGAAAGGGTCTTCAGTAGAGATGGATAGTCGAGCTGGGCTATCAGACGGTCACCTCTGTAGCTGTAGTGTCATTTTTCCTATGGTCCAATGTGTATATTAAACAAAAAAGTGCACGTTTGTTATGATTTCCAAGATGGGGACCAGGATGTGGACATAATAAAAAAATAGGGAACATGATAGGAGACATTTCTACAATACATATAATCATTCTTATCTATCTAATACGATGACAACAGCTCTCCATACCTGCAGTCCACCACAAGGACCACCCTCTCTATTCCCTGAAAAGTGAAATCATCCTCAGTGACGAAGAGAGGGGGCTAAGCGCCCCCCATGGTCTCAGAGCATTGACTCTTCTAAGAGTCCTAAGAGTCCTGCTCACACTGATGGGGTGCAGCTGTGGGACCCTATTTTCAGAGATGATGTTCTCCACCCAACTCTCAAAAAGCTGAAAGGGTCTTCAGTAGAGATGGATAGTCGAGCTGGGCTATCAGACGGTCACCTCTGTAGCTGTAGTGTCATTTTTCCTATGGTCCAATGTGTAAATTAAACAAAAAAGTGCACGTTTGTTATGATGTCCAAGATGGGGACCAGGATGTGGACATAATAAGAAATTAGGGAACATGATAGGAGACATTTCTACAATACATATAATCATTCTTATCTATCTAATACGATGACAACAGCTCTCCATACCTGCAGTCCACCACAAGGACCGCCCTCTCTAATCCCTGAAAAATGAAATCATCCTCAGGGACGAAGAGAGGGGGCTAAGCGCCCCCATGGTTTTAGAGCATTGACTCTTCTAAGAGTCCTAAGAGTCCTGCTTACACTGATGGGGTGCAGCTGTGGGACCCTATTTTCAGAGATGATGTCCTCCACCCAACTCTCAAAAAGCTGAAAGGGTCTTCAGTAGAGATGGATAGTCGAGCTGGGCTATCAGACGGTCACCTCTGTAGCTGTAGTGTCATTTTTCCTATGGTCCAATGTGTAAATTAAACAAAAAAGTGCACGTTTGTTATGATGTTCAAGATGGGGACCAGGATGTGGACATAATAAAAAATTAGGGAACATGATAGGAGACATTTCTACAATACATATAATCATTCTTATCTATCTAATACGATCACAACAGCTCTCCATACCTGCAGTCCACCACAAGGACCACTCTCTCTAATCCCTGAAAAGTGAAATCATCCTCAGTGACGAAGAGAGGGGGCTAAGCGCCCTCCATGGTCTCAGAGCATTGACTCTTTTAAGAGTCCTAAGAGTCCTGCTCACACTGATGGGGTGCAGCTGTGGGACCCTATTTTCAGAGATGATGTTCTCTACCCAACTCTCAAAAAGCTGAAAGGGTCTTCAGTAGAGATGGATAGTCGAGCTGGGCTATCAGACGGTCACCTCTGTAGCTGTAGTGTCATTTTTCCTATGGTCCAATGTGTAAATTAAACAAAAAAGTGCACGTTTGTTATGATGTCCAAGATGGGGACCAGGATGTGGACATAATAAAAAATTAGGGAACATGATAGGAGACATTTCTACAATACACATAATCATTGTTATCTATCTAATACGATGATAACAGCTCTCCATATCTGCAGTCCACCACAAGGACCACCCTCTCTAATCCCTGAAAAATGAAATCATCCTCAGTGATGAAGAGAGGGGGCTAAGTGCCCCCAATGGTCTCAGAGCATTGACTCTTCTAAGAGTCCTAAGAGTCCTGCTCACACTGATGGGGTGCAGCTGTGGGACCCTATTTTCAGAGATGATGTCCTCCACCCAACTCTCAAAAAGCTGAAAGGGTCTTCAGTAGAGATGGATAGTCGAGCTGGGCTATCAGACGGTCACCTCTGTAGCTGTAGTGTCATTTTTCCTATGGTCCAATGTGTAAATTAAACAAAAAAGTGCACGTTTGTTATGATGTCCAAGATGGGGACCAGGATGTGGACATAATAAAAAATTAGGGAACATGATAGGAGACATTTCTACAATACATATAATCATTCTTATCTATCTAATACGATGACAACAGCTCTCCATACCTGCAGTCCACCACAAGGACCACCCTCTCTAATCCCTGAAAAATGAAATCATCCTCAGTGACGAAGAGAGGGGGCTAAGCGCCCCCATGGTCTCAGAGCATTAACTCTTCTAAGAGTCCTAAGAGTCCTGCTCACACTGATGGGGTGCAGCTGTGGGACCCTATTTTCAGAGATGATGTCCTCCACCCAACTCTCAAAAAGCTGAAAGGGTCTTCAGTAGAGATGGATAGTCGAGCTGGGCTATCAGACGGTCACCTCTGTAGCTGTAGTGTCATTTTTCCTATGGTCCAATGTGTAAATTAAACAAAAAAGTGCACGTTTGTTATGATGTTCAAGATGGGGACCAGGATGTGGACATAATAAAAAATTAGGGAACATGATAGGAGACATTTCTACAATACATATAATCATTCTTATCTATCTAATACGATCACAACAGCTCTCCATACCTGCAGTCCACCACAAGGACCACTCTCTCTAATCCCTGAAAAATGAAATCATCCTCAGTGACGAAGAGAGGGGGCTAAGCGCCCCTCATGGTCTCAGAGCATTGACTCTTCTAAGAGTCCTAAGATTCCTGCTCACACTGATGGGGTGCAGCTGTGGGACCCTATTTTCAGAGATGATGTCCTCCACCCAACTCTCAAAAAGCTGAAAGGGTCTTCAGTAGAGATGGATAGTCGAGCTGGGCTATCAGACGGTCACCTCTGTAGCTGTAGTGTCATTTTTCCTATGGTCCAATGTGTAAATTAAACAAAAAAGTGCACGTTTGTTATGATTTCCAAGATGGGGACCAGGATGTGGACATAATAAAAAAATAGGGAACATGATAGGAGACATTTCTACAATACATATAATCATTCTTATCTATCTAATACGATGACAACAGCTTTCCATACCTGCAGTCCACCACAAGGACCACCCTCTCTATTCCCTGAAAAGTGAAATCATCCTCAGTGACGAAGAGAGGGGGCTAAGCGCCCCCCATGGTCTCAGAGCATTGACTCTTCTAAGAGTCCTAAGAGTCCTGCTCACACTGATGGGGTGCAGCTGTGGGACCCTATTTTCAGAGATGATGTTCTCCACCCAACTCTCAAAAAGCTGAAAGGGTCCTCAGTAGAGATGGATAGTCGAGCTGGGCTATCAGACGGTCACCTCTGTAGCTGTAGTGTCATTTTTCCTATGGTCCAATGTGTAAATTAAACAAAAAAGTGCACGTTTGTTATGATGTCCAAGATGGGGACCAGGATGTGGACATAATAAAAAATTAGGGAACATGATAGGAGACATTTCTACAATACATATAATCATTCTTATCTATTTAATACGATGACAACAGCTCTCCATACCTGCAGTCCACCACAAGGACCACCCTCTCTAATCCCTGAAAAATGAAATCATCCTCAGTGACGAAGAGAGGGGGCTAAGCGCCCCCCATGGTCTCAGAGCATTGACTCTTCTAAGAGTCCTAAGAGTCCTGCTCACACTGATGGGGTGCAGCTGTGGGACACTATTTTCAGAGATGATGTCCTCCACCCAACTCTCAAAAAGCTGAAAGGGTCTTCAGTAGAGATGGATAGTCGAGCTGGGCTATCAGACGGTCACCTCTGTAGCTGTAGTGTCATTTTTCCTATGGTCCAATGTGTAAATTAAACAAAAAAGTGCACGTTTGTTATGATGTCCAAGATGGGGACCAGGATGTGGACATAATAAAAAATTAGGGAACATGATAGGAGACATTTCTACAATACATATAATCATTCTTATCTATCTAATACGATCACAACAGCTCTCCATACCTGCAGTCCACCACAAGGACCACCCTCTCTAATCCCTGAAAAATGAAATCATCCTCAGGGACGAAGAGAGGGGGCTAAGCGCCCCCATGGTTTTAGAGCATTGACTCTTCTAAGAGTCCTAAGAGTCCTGCTCACACTGATGGGGTGCAGCTGTGGGACCCTATTTTAAGAGATGATGTCCTCCACCCAACTCTCAAAAAGCTGAAAGGGTCTTCAGTAGAGATGGATAGTCGAGCTGGGCTATCAGACGGTCACCTCTGTAGCTGTAGTGTCATTTTTCCTATGGTCCAATGTGTAAATTAAACAAAAAAGTGCACGTTTGTTATGATGTCCAAGATGGGGACCAGGATGTGGACATAATAAAAAATTAGGGAACATGATAGGAGACATTTCTACAATACATATAATCATTCTTATCTATCTAATATGATGACAACAGCTCTCCATACCTGCAGTCCACCACAAGGACCACCCTCTCTAATCCCTGAAAAATGAAATCATCCTCAGTGACGAAGAGAGGGGACTAAGTGCCCCCATGGTCTCAGAGCATTAACTCTTCTAAGAGTCCTAAGAGTCCTGCTCACACTGATGGGGTGCAGCTGTGGGAACCTATTTTCAGAGATGATGTCCTCCACCCAACTCTCAAAAAGCTGAAAGGGTCTTCAGTAGAGATGGATAGTCGAGCTGGGCTATCAGACGGTCACCTCTGTAGCTGTAGTGTCATTTTTCCTATGGTCCAATGTGTAAATTAAACAAAAAAGTGCACGTTTGTTATGATGTCCAAGATGGGGACCAGGATGTGGACATAATAAAAAATTAGGGAACATGATAGGAGACATTTCTACAATACATATAATCATTCTTATCTATCTAATACGATGATAACAGCTCTCCATACCTGCAGTCCACCACAAGGACCACCCTCTCTAATCCCTGAAAAATGAAATCATCCTCAGTGACGAAGAGAGGGGGCTAAGTGCCCCCAATGGTCTCAGAGCATTGACTCTTCTAAGAGTCCTAAGAGTCCTGCTCACACTGATGGGGTGCAGCTGTGGGACCCTATTTTCAGAGATGATGTCCTCCACCCAACTCTCAAAAAGCTGAAAGGGTCTTCAGTAGAGATGGATAGTCGAGCTGGGCTATCAGACGGTCACCTCTGTAGCTGTAGTGTCATTTTTCCTATGGTCCAATGTGTAAATTAAACAAAAAAGTGCACGTTTGTTATGATGTCCAAGATGGGGACCAGGATGTGGACATAATAAAAAATTAGGGAACATGATAGGAGACATTTCTACAATACATATAATCATTCTTATCTATCTAATACGATGACAACAGCTCTCCATACCTGCAGTCCACCACAAGGACCACCCTCTCTAATCCCTGAAAAATGAAATCATCCTCAGTGACGAAGAGAGGGGGCTAAGTGCCCCCATGGTCTCAGAGCATTAACTCTTCTAAGAGTCCTAAGAGTCCTGCTCACACTGATGGGGTGCAGCTGTGGGACTCTATTTTCAGAGATGATGTCCTCCACCCAACTCTCAAAAAGCTGAAAGGGTCTTCAGTAGAGATGGATAGTCGAGCTGGGCTATCAGACGGTCACCTCTGTAGCTGTAGTGTCATTTTTCCTATGGTCCAATGTGTAAATTAAACAAAAAAGTGCACGTTTGTTATGATGTCCAAGATGGGGACCAGGATGTGGACATAATAAAAAATTAGGGAACATGATAGGAGACATTTCTACAATACATATAATCATTCTTATCTATTTAATACGATGACAACAGCTCTCCATACCTGCAGTCCACCACAAGGACCACCCTCTCTAATCCCTGAAAAATGAAATCATCCTCAGTGACGAAGAGAGGGGGCTAAGCGCCCCCCATGGTCTCAGAGCATTGACTCTTCTAAGAGTCCTAAGAGTCCTGCTCACACTGATGGGGTGCAGCTGTGGGACACTATTTTCAGAGATGATGTCCTCCACCCAACTCTCAAAAAGCTGAAAGGGTCTTCAGTAGAGATGGATAGTCGAGCTGGGCTATCAGACGGTCACCTCTGTAGCTGTAGTGTCATTTTTCCTATGGTCCAATGTGTAAATTAAACAAAAAAGTGCACGTTTGTTATGATGTCCAAGATGGGGACCAGGATGTGGACATAATAAAAAATTAGGGAACATGATAGGAGACATTTCTACAATACATATAATCATTCTTATCTATCTAATACGATCACAACAGCTCTCCATACCTGCAGTCCACCACAAGGACCACCCTCTCTAATCCCTGAAAAATGAAATCATCCTCAGGGACGAAGAGAGGGGGCTAAGCGCCCCCATGGTTTTAGAGCATTGACTCTTCTAAGAGTCCTAAGAGTCCTGCTCACACTGATGGGGTGCAGCTGTGGGACCCTATTTTAAGAGATGATGTCCTCCACCCAACTCTCAAAAAGCTGAAAGGGTCTTCAGTAGAGATGGATAGTCGAGCTGGGCTATCAGACGGTCACCTCTGTAGCTGTAGTGTCATTTTTCCTATGGTCCAATGTGTAAATTAAACAAAAAAGTGCACGTTTGTTATGATGTCCAAGATGGGGACCAGGATGTGGACATAATAAAAAATTAGGGAACATGATAGGAGACATTTCTACAATACATATAATCATTCTTATCTATCTAATATGATGACAACAGCTCTCCATACCTGCAGTCCACCACAAGGACCACCCTCTCTAATCCCTGAAAAATGAAATCATCCTCAGTGACGAAGAGAGGGGACTAAGTGCCCCCATGGTCTCAGAGCATTAACTCTTCTAAGAGTCCTAAGAGTCCTGCTCACACTGATGGGGTGCAGCTGTGGGAACCTATTTTCAGAGATGATGTCCTCCACCCAACTCTCAAAAAGCTGAAAGGGTCTTCAGTAGAGATGGATAGTCGAGCTGGGCTATCAGACGGTCACCTCTGTAGCTGTAGTGTCATTTTTCCTATGGTCCAATGTGTAAATTAAACAAAAAAGTGCACGTTTGTTATGATGTCCAAGATGGGGACCAGGATGTGGACATAATAAAAAATTAGGGAACATGATAGGAGACATTTCTACAATACATATAATCATTCTTATCTATCTAATACGATGATAACAGCTCTCCATACCTGCAGTCCACCACAAGGACCACCCTCTCTAATCCCTGAAAAATGAAATCATCCTCAGTGACGAAGAGAGGGGGCTAAGTGCCCCCAATGGTCTCAGAGCATTGACTCTTCTAAGAGTCCTAAGAGTCCTGCTCACACTGATGGGGTGCAGCTGTGGGACCCTATTTTCAGAGATGATGTCCTCCACCCAACTCTCAAAAAGCTGAAAGGGTCTTCAGTAGAGATGGATAGTCGAGCTGGGCTATCAGACGGTCACCTCTGTAGCTGTAGTGTCATTTTTCCTATGGTCCAATGTGTAAATTAAACAAAAAAGTGCACGTTTGTTATGATGTCCAAGATGGGGACCAGGATGTGGACATAATAAAAAATTAGGGAACATGATAGGAGACATTTCTACAATACATATAATCATTCTTATCTATCTAATACGATGACAACAGCTCTCCATACCTGCAGTCCACCACAAGGACCACCCTCTCTAATCCCTGAAAAATGAAATCATCCTCAGTGACGAAGAGAGGGGGCTAAGTGCCCCCATGGTCTCAGAGCATTAACTCTTCTAAGAGTCCTAAGAGTCCTGCTCACACTGATGGGGTGCAGCTGTGGGACTCTATTTTCAGAGATGATGTCCTCCACCCAACTCTCAAAAAGCTGAAAGGGTCTTCAGTAGAGATGGATAGTCGAGCTGGGCTATCAGACGGTCACCTCTGTAGCTGTAGTGTCATTTTTCCTATGGTCCAATGTGTAAATTAAACAAAAAAGTGCACGTTTGTTATGATGTCCAAGATGGGGACCAGGATGTGGACATAATAAAAAATTAGGGAACATGATAGGAGACATTTCTACAATACATATAATCATTCTTATCTATCTAATACGATGACAACAGCTCTCCATACCTGCAGTCCACCACAAGGACCACCCTCTCTAATCCCTGAAAAATGAAATCATCCTCAGTGACGAAGAGAGGGGGCTAAGCGCCCCCCATGGTCTCAGAGCATTGACTCTTCTAAGAGTCCTAAGAGTCCTGCTCACACTGATGGGGTGCAGCTGTGGGACCCTATTTTCAGAGATGATGTCCTCCACCCAACTCTCAAAAAGCTGAAAGGGTCTTCAGTAGAGATGGATTGTCGAGCTGGGCTATCAGACGGTCACCTCTGTAGCTGTAGTGTCATTTTTCCTATGGTCCAATGTGTAAATTAAACAAAAAAGTGCACGTTTGTTATGATGTCCAAGATGGGGACCAGGATGTGGACATAATAAAAAATTAGGGAACATGATAGGAGACATTTCTACAATACATATAATCATTCTTATCTATCTAATACGATGATAACAGCTCTCCATACCTGCAGTCCACCACAAGGACCACCCTCTCTAATCCCTGAAAAATGAAATCATCCTCAGTGACGAAGAGAGGGGGCTAAGTGCCCCCAATGGTCTCAGAGCATTGACTCTTCTAAGAGTCCTAAGAGTCCTGCTCACACTGATGGGGTGCAGCTGTGGGACCCTATTTTCAGAGATGATGTCCTCCACCCAACTCTCAAAAAGCTGAAAGGGTCTTCAGTAGAGATGGATAGTCGAGCTGGGCTATCAGACGGTCACCTCTGTAGCTGTAGTGTCATTTTTCCTATGGTCCAATGTGTAAATTAAACAAAAAAGTGCACGTTTGTTATGATGTCCAAGATGGGGACCAGGATGTGGACATAATAAAAAATTAGGGAACATGATAGGAGACATTTCTACAATACATATAATCATTCTTATCTATCTAATACGATGACAACAGCTCTCCATACCTGCAGTCCACCACAAGGACCACCCTCTCTAATCCCTGAAAAATGAAATCATCCTCAGTGACGAAGAGAGGGGGCTAAGCGCCCCCATGGTCTCAGAGCATTAACTCTTCTAAGAGTCCTAAGAGTCCTGCTCACACTGATGGGGTGCAGCTGTGGGACCCTATTTTCAGAGATGATGTCCTCCACCCAACTCTCAAAAAGCTGAAAGGGTCTTCAGTAGAGATGGATAGTCGAGCTGGGCTATCAGACGGTCACCTCTGTAGCTGTAGTGTCATTTTTCCTATGGTCCAATGTGTAAATTAAACAAAAAAGTGCACGTTTGTTATGATGTCCAAGATGGGGACCAGGATGTGGACATAATAAAAAATTAGGGAACATGATAGGAGACATTTCTACAATACATATAATCATTCTTATCTATCTAATACGATGACAACAGCTCTCCATACCTGCAGTCCACCACAAGGACCACCCTCTCTAATCCCTGAAAAATGAAATCATCCTCAGTGACGAAGAGAGGGGGCTAAGCGCCCCCATGGTCTCAGAGCATTAACTCTTCTAAGAGTCCTAAGAGTCCTGCTCACACTGATGGGGTGCAGCTGTGGGACCCTATTTTCAGAGATGATGTCCTCCACCCAACTCTCAAAAAGCTGAAAGGGTCTTCAGTAGAGATGGATAGTCGAGCTGGGCTATCAGACGGTCACCTCTGTAGCTGTAGTGTTATTTTTCCTATGGTCCAATGTGTAAATTAAACAAAAAAGTGCACGTTTGTTATGATGTCCAAGATGGGGACCAGGATGTGGACATAATAAAAAATTAGGGAACATGATAGGAGACATTTCTACAATACATATAATCATTCTTATCTATCTAATACGATGACAACAGCTCTCCATACCTGCAGTCCACCACAAGGACCACGCTCTCTAATCCCTGAAAAATGAAATCATCCTCAGTGACGAAGAGAGGGGGCCAAGCGCCCCCCATGGTACCAGAGCATTGACTCTTCTAAGAGTCCTAAGAGTCCTGCTCACACTGATGGGGTGAAGCTGTGGGACCCTATTTTCAGAGATGATGTCCTCCACCCAACTCTCAAAAAGCTGAAAGGGTCTTCAGTAGAGATGGATAGTCGAGCTGGGCTATCAGACGGTCACCTCTGTAGCTGTAGTGTCATTTTTCCTATGGTCCAATGTGTAAATTAAACAAAAAAGTGCACGTTTGTTATGATGTCCAAGATGAAGACCAGGATGTGGACATAATAAAAAATTAGGGAACATGATAGGAGACATTTCTACAATACATATAATCATTCTTATCTATCTAATACGATCACAACAGCTCTCCATACCTGCAGTCCACCACAAGGACCACTCTCTCTAATCCCTGAAAAATGAAATCATCCTCAGTGACGAAGAGAGGGGGCTAAGCGCCCCCCATGGTCTCAGAGCATTGACTCTTCTAAGAGTCCTAAGATTCCTGCTCACACTGATGGGGTGCAGCTGTGGGACCCTATTTTCAGAGATGATGTCCTCCACCCAACTCTCAAAAAGCTGAAAGGGTCTTCAGTAGAGATGGATAGTCGAGCTGGGCTATCAGACGGTCACCTCTGTAGCTGTAGTGTCATTTTTCCTATGGTCCAATTTGTAAATTAAACAAAAAAGTGCACGTTTGTTATGATTTCCAAGATGGGGACCAGGATGTGGACATAATAAAAAAATAGGGAACATGATAGGAGACATTTCTACAATACATATAATCATTCTTATCTATCTAATACGATGACAACAGCTCTCCATACCTGCAGTCCACCACAAGGACCACCCTCTCTATTCCCTGAAAAGTGAAATCATCCTCAGTGACGAGGAGAGGGGGCTAAGCGCCCCCCATGGTCTCAGAGCATTGACTCTTCTAAGAGTCCTAAGAGTCCTGCTCACACTGATGGGGTGCAGCTGTGGGACCCTATTTTCAAAGATGATGTTCTCCACCCAACTCTCAAAAAGCTGAAAGGGTCTTCAGTAGAGATGGATAGTCGAGCTGGGCTATCAGACGGTCACCTCTGTAGCTGTAGTGTCATTTTTCCTATGGTCCAATGTGTAAATTAAACAAAAAAGTGCACGTTTGTTATGATGTCCAAGATGGGGACCAGGATGTGGACATAATAAAAAATTAGGGAACATGATAGGAGACATTTCTACAATACATATAATCATTCTTATCTATTTAATACGATGACAACAGCTCTCCATACCTGCAGTCCACTACAAGGACCACCCTCTCTAATCCCTGAAAAATGAAATCATCCTCAGTGACGAAGAGAGGGGGCTAAGCGCCCCCATGGTCTCAGAGCATTGACTCTTCTAAGAGTCCTAAGAGTCCTGCTCACACTGATGGGGTGCAGCTGTGGGACCCTATTTTCAGAGATGATGTCCTCCACCCAACTCTCAAAAAGCTGAAAGGTTCTTCAGTAGAGATGGATAGTCGAGCTGGGCTATCAGACGGTCACCTCTGTAGCTGTAGTGTCATTTTTCCTATGGTCCAATGTGTAAATTAAACAAAAAAGTGCACGTTTGTTATGATGTCCAAGATGGGGACCAGGATGTGGACATAATAAAAAATTAGGGAACATGATAGGAGACATTTCTACAATACATATAATCATTCTTATCTATCTAATACGATGATAACAGCTCTCCATATCTGCAGTCCACCACAAGGACCACCCTCTCTAATCCCTGAAAAATGAAATCATCCTCAGTGATGAAGAGAGGGGGCTAAGTGCCCCCAATGGTCTCAGAGCATTGACTCTTCTAAGAGTCCTAAGAGTCCTGCTCACACTGATGGGGTGCAGCTGTGGGACCCTATTTTCAGAGATGATGTCCTCCACCCAACTCTCAAAAAGCTGAAAGGGTCTTCAGTAGAGATGGATAGTCGAGCTGGGCTATCAGACGGTCACCTCTGTAGCTGTAGTGTCATTTTTCCTATGGTCCAATGTGTAAATTAAACAAAAAAGTGCACGTTTGTTATGATGTCCAAGATGGGGACCAGGATGTGGACATAATAAAAAATTAGGGAACATGATAGGAGACATTTCTACAATACATATAATCATTCTTATCTATCTAATACGATGACAACAGCTCTCCATACCTGCAGTCCACCACAAGGACCACCCTCTCTAATCCCTGAAAAATGAAATCATCCTCAGTGACGAAGAGAGGGGGCTAAGCGCCCCCATGGTCTCAGAGCATTAACTCTTCTAAGAGTCCTAAGAGTCCTGCTCACACTGATGGGGTGCAGCTGTGGGACCCTATTTTCAGAGATGATGTCCTCCACCCAACTCTCAAAAAGCTGAAAGGGTCTTCAGTAGAGATGGATAGTCGAGCTGGGCTATCAGACAGTCACCTCTGTAGCTGTAGTGTCATTTTTCCTATGGTCCAATGTGTAAATTAAACAAAAAAGTGCACGTTTGTTATGATGTCCAAGATGGGGACCAGGATGTGGACATAATAAAAAATTAGGGAACATGATAGGAGACATTTCTACAATACATATAATCATTCTTATCTATCTAATACGATGACAACAGCTCTCCATACCTGCAGTCCACCACAAGGACCACCCTCTCTAATCCCTGAAAAATGAAATCATCCTCAGGGACGAAGAGAGGGGGCTAAGCGCCCCCCATGGTTTTAGAGCATTGACTCTTCTAAGAGTCCTAAGAGTCCTGCTTACACTGATGGGGTGCAGCTGTGGGACCCTATTTTAAGAGATGATGTCCTCCACCCAACTCTCAAAAAGCTGAAAGGGTCTTCAGTAGAGTTGGATAGTCGAGCTGGGCTATCAGACGGTCACCTCTGTAGCTGTAGTGTCATTTTTCCTATGGTCCAATGTGTAAATTAAACAAAAAAGTGCACGTTTGTTATGATGTCCAAGATGGGGACCAGGATGTGGACATAATAAAAAATTAGGGAACATGATAGGAGACATTTCTACAATACATATAATCATTCTTATCTATCTAATACGATCACAACAGCTCTCCATACCTGCAGTCCACCACAAGGACCACCCTCTCTATTCCCTGAAAAGTGAAATCATCCTCAGTGACGAAGAGAGGGGGCTAAGCGCCCCCCATGGTCTCAGAGCATTGACTCTTCTAAGAGTCCTAAGAGTCCTGCTCACACTGATGGGGTGCAGCTGTGGGACCCTATTTTCAGAGATGATGTTCTCCACCAAACTCTCAAAAAGCTGAAAGGGTCTTCAGTAGAGATGGATAGTCGAGCTGGGCTATCAGACGGTCACCTCTGTAGCTATAGTGTCATTTTTCCTATGGTCCAATGTGTAAATTAAACAAAAAAGTGCACGTTTGTTATGATGTCCAAGATGGGGACCAGGATGTGGACATAATAAAAAATTAGGGAACATGATAGGAGACATTTCTACAATACATATAATCATTCTTATCTATTTAATATGATGACAACAGCTCTCCATACCTGCAGTCCACCACAAGGACCACCCTCTCTAATCCCTGAAAAATGAAATCATCCTCAGTGACGAAGAGAGGGGTATAAGCGCCCCCCATGGTCTCAGAGCATTGACTCTTCTAAGAGTCCTAAGAGTCCTGCTCACACTGATGGGGTGCAGCTGTGGGACCCTATTTTCAGAGATGATGTCCTCCACCCAACTCTCAAAAAGCTGAAAGGGTCTTCAGTAGAGATGGATTGTCGAGCTGGGCTATCAGACGGTCACCTCTGTAGCTGTAGTGTCATTTTTCCTATGGTCCAATGTGTAAATTAAACAAAAAAGTGCACGTTTGTTATGATGTCCAAGATGGGGACCAAAATGTGGACATAATAAAAAATTAGGGAACATGATAGGAGACATTTCTACAATACATATAATCATTCTTATCTATCTAATACGATGATAACAGCTCTCCATACCTGCAGTCCACCACAAGGACCACCCTTTCTAATCCCTGAAAAATGAAATCATCCTCAGTGACGAAGAGAGGGGGCTAAGTGCCCCCAATGGTCTCAGAGCATTGACTTTTCTAAGAGTCCTAAGAGTCATGCTCACACTGATGGGGTGCAGCTGTGGGACCCTATTTTCAGAGATGATGTCCTCCACCCAACTCTCAAAAAGCTGAAAGGGTCTTCAGTAGAGATGGATAGTCGAGCTGGGCTATCAGACGGTCACCTCTGTAGCTGTAGTGTCATTTTTCCTATGGTCCAATGTGTAAATTAAACAAAAAAGTGCACGTTTGTTATGATGTCCAAGATGGGGACCAGGATGTGGACATAATAAAAAATTAGGGAACATGATAGGAGACATTTCTACAATACATATAATCATTCTTATCTATCTAATACGATGACAACAGCTCTCCATACCTGCAGTCCACCACAAGGACCACCCTCTCTAATCCCTGAAAAATGAAATCATCCTCAGTGACGAAGAGAGGGGGCTAAGCGCCCCCATGGTCTCAGAGCATTAACTCTTCTAAGAGTCCTAAGAGTCCTGCTCACACTGATGGGGTGCAGCTGTGGGACCCTATTTTCAGAGATGATGTCCTCCACCCAACTCTCAAAAAGCTGAAAGGGTCTTCAGTAGAGATGGATAGTCGAGCTGGGCTATCAGACGGTCACCTCTGTAGCTGTAGTGTCATTTTTCCTATGGTCCAATGTGTAAATTAAACAAAAAAGTGCACGTTTGTTATGATGTCCAAGATGGGGACCAGGATGTGGACATAATAAAAAATTAGGGAACATGATAGGAGACATTTCTACAATACATATAATCATTCTTATCTATCTAATACAATGACAACAGCTCTCCATACCTGCAGTCCACCACAAGGACCACCATCTCTAATCCCTGAAAAATGAAATCATCCTCAGTGACGAAGAGAGGGGGCCAAGCGCCCCCCATGGTACCAGAGCATTGACTCTTCTAAGAGTCCTAAGAGTCCTGCTCACATTGATGGGGTGAAGCTGTGGGACCCTATTTTCAGAGATGATGTCCTCCACCCAACTCTCAAAAAGCTGAAAGGGTCTTCAGTAGAGATGGATAGTCGAGCTGGGCTATCAGACGGTCACCTCTGTAGCTGTAGTGTCATTTTTCCTATGGTCCAATGTGTAAATTAAACAAAAAAGTGCACGTTTGTTATGATGTCCAAGATGGGGACCAGGATGTGGACATAATAAGAAATTAGGGAACATGATAGGAGACATTTCTACAATACATATAATCATTCTTATCTATCTAATACGATGACAACAGCTCTCCATACCTGCAGTCCACCACAAGGACCACCCTCTCTAATCCCTGAAAAATGAAATCATCCTCAGGGACGAAGAGAGGGGGCTAAGCGCCCCCCATGGTTTTAGAGCATTGACTCTTCTAAGAGTCCTAAGAGTCCTGCTTACACTGATGGGGTGCAGCTGTGGGACCCTATTTTCAGAGATGATGTCCTCCACCCAACTCTCAAAAAGCTGAAAGGGTCTTCAGTAGAGATGGATAGTCGAGCTGGGCTATCAGACGGTCACCTCTGTAGCTGTAGTGTCATTTTTCCTATGGTCCAATGTGTAAATTAAACAAAAAAGTGCACGTTTGTTATGATGTTCAAGATGGGGACCAGGATGTGGACATAATAAAAAATTAGGGAACATGATAGGAGACATTTCTACAATACATATAATCATTCTTATCTATCTAATACGATCACAACAGCTCTCCATACCTGCAGTCCACCACAAGGACCACTCTCTCTAATCCCTGAAAAATGAAATCATCCTCAGTGACGAAGAGAGGGGGCTAAGCGCCCCCCATGGTCTCAGAGCATTGACTCTTCTAAGAGTCCTAAGATTCCTGCTCACACTGATGGGGTGCAGCTGTGGGACCCTATTTTCAGAGATGATGTCCTCCACCCAACTCTCAAAAAGCTGAAAGGGTCTTCAGTAGAGATGGATAGTCGAGCTGGGCTATCAGACGGTCACCTCTGTAGCTGTAGTGTCATTTTTCCTATGGTCCAATGTGTAAATTAAACAAAAAAGTGCACGTTTGTTATGATTTCCAAGATGGGGACCAGGATGTGGACATAATAAAAAAATAGGGAACATGATAGGAGACATTTCTACAATACATATAATCATTCTTATCTATCTAATACGATGACAACAGCTCTCCATACCTGCAGTCCACCACAAGGACCACCCTCTCTATTCCCTGAAAAGTGAAATCATCCTCAGTGACGAAGAGAGGGGGCTAAGCGCCCCCCATGGTCTCAGAGCATTGACTCTTCTAAGAGTCCTAAGAGTCCTGCTCACACTGATGGGGTGCAGCTGTGGGACCCTATTTTCAGAGATGATGTTCTCCACCCAACTCTCAAAAAACTGAAAGGGTCTTCAGTAGAGATGGATAGTAGAGCTGGGCTATCAGACGGTCACCTCTGTAGCTGTAGTGTCATTTTTCCTATGGTCCAATGTGTAAATTAAACAAAAAAGTGCACGTTTGTTATGATGTCCAAGATGGGGACCAGGATGTGGACATAATAAAAAATTAGGGAACATGATAGGAGACATTTCTACAATACATATAATCATTCTTATCTATTTAATATGATGACAACAGCTCTCCATACCTGCAGTCCACCACAAGGACCACCCTCTCTAATCCCTGAAAAATGAAATCATCCTCAGTGACGAAGAGAGGGGGCTAAGCGCCCCCCATGGTCTCAGAGCATTGACTCTTCTAAGAGTCCTAAGAGTCCTGCTCACACTGATGGGGTGCAGCTGTGGGACCCTATTTTCAGAGATGATGTCCTCCACCCAACTCTCAAAAAGCTGAAAGGGTCTTCAGTAGAGATGGATAGTCGAGCTGGGCTATCAGTCGGTCACCTCTGTAGCTGTAGTGTAATTTTTCCTATGGTCCAATGTGTAAATTAAACAAAAAAGTGCCCGTTTGTTATGATGTCCAAGATGGGGACCAGGATGTGGACATAATAAAAAATTAGGGAACATGATAGGAGACATTTCTACAATACATATAATCATTCTTATCTATCTAATACGATGATAACAGCTCTCCATATCTGCAGTCCACCACAAGGACCACCCTCTCTAATCCCTGAAAAATGAAATCATCCTCAGTGATGAAGAGAGGGGGCTAAGTGCCCCCAATGGTCTCAGAGCATTGACTCTTCTAAGAGTCCTAAGAGTCCTGCTCACACTGATGGGGTGCAGCTGTGGGACCCTATTTTCAGAGATGATGTCCTCCACCCAACTCTCAAAAAGCTGAAAGGGTCTTCAGTAGAGATGGATAGTCGAGCTGGGCTATCAGACGGTCACCTCTGTAGCTGTAGTGTCATTTTCCCTATGGTCCAATGTGTAAATTAAACAAAAAAGTGCACGTTTGTTATGATGTCCAAGATGGGGACCAGGATGTGGACATAATAAAAAATTAGGGAACATGATAGGAGACATTTCTACAATGCATATAATCATTCTTATCTATCTAATACGATGACAACAGCTCTCCATACCTGCAGTCCACCACAAGGACCACCCTCTCTAATCCCTGAAAAATGAAATCATCCTCAGTGACGAAGAGAGGGGGCCAAGCGCCCCCCATGGTACCAGAGCATTGACTCTTCTAAGAGTCCTAAGAGTCCTGCTCACACTGATGGGGTGAAGCTGTGGGACCCTATTTTCAGAGATGATGTCCTCCACCCAACTCTCAAAAAGCTGAAAGGGTCTTCAGTAGAGATGGATAGTCGAGCTGGGCTATCAGACGGTCACCTCTGTAGCTGTAGTGTCATTTTTCCTATGGTCCAATGTGTAAATTAAACAAAAAAGTGCACGTTTGTTATGATGTCCAAGATGGGGACCAGGATGTGGACATAATAAGAAATTAGGGAACATGATAGGAGACATTTCTACAATACATATAATCATTCTTATCTATCTAATACGATGACAACAGCTCTCCATACCTGCAGTCCACCACAATGACCACCCTCTCTAATCCCTGAAAAATGAAATCATCCTCAGGGACGAAGAGAGGGGGCTAAGCGCCCCCCATGGTTTTAGAGCATTGACTCTTCTAAGAGTCCTAAGAGTCCTGCTTACACTGATGGGGTGCAGCTGTGGGACCCTATTTTCAGAGATGATGTCCTCCACCCAACTCTCAAAAAGCTGAAAGGGTCTTCAGTAGAGATGGATAGTCGAGCTGGGCTATCATACGGTCACCTCTGTAGCTGTAGTGTCATTTTTCCTATGGTCCAATGTGTAAATTAAACAAAAAAGTGCACGTTTGTTATGATGTCCAAGATGGGGACCAGGATGTGGACATAATAAAAAATTAGGGAACATGATAGGAGACATTTCTACAATACATATAATCATTCTTATCTATCTAATACGATCACAACAGCTCTCCATACCTGCAGTCCACCACAAGGACCACTCTCTCTAATCCCTGAAAAATGAAATCATCCTCAGTGACGAAGAGAGGGGGCTAAGCGCCCCCCATGGTCTCAGAGCATTGACTCTTCTAAGAGTCCTAAGATTCCTGCTCACACTGATGGGGTGCAGCTGTGGGACCCTATTTTCAGAGATGATGTCCTCCACCCAACTCTCAAAAAGCTGAAAGGGTCTTCAGTAGAGATGGATAGTCGAGCTGGGCTATCAGACGGTCACCTCTGTAGCTGTAGTGTCATTTTTCCTATGGTCCAATGTGTAAATTAAACAAAAAAGTGCACGTTTGTTATGATGTCCAAGATGGGGACCAGGATGTGGACATAATAAAAAAATAGGGAACATGATAGGAGACATTTCTACAATACATATAATCATTCTTATCTATCTAATACGATGACAACAGCTCTCCATACCTGCAGTCCACCACAAGGACCACCCTCTCTATTCCCTGAAAAGTGAAATCATCCTCAGTGACGAAGAGAGGGGGCTAAGCGCCCCCCATGGTCTCAGAGCATTAACTCTTCTAAGAGTCCTAAGAGTCCTGCTCACACTGATGGGGTGCAGCTGTGGGACCCTATTTTCAGAGATGATGTTCTCCACCCAACTCTCAAATAGCTGAAAGGGTCTTCAGTAGAGATGGATAGTCGAGCTGGGCTATCAGACGGTCACCTCTGTAGCTGTAGTGTCATTTTACCTATGGTCCAATGTGTAAATTAAACAAAAAAGTGCACGTTTGTTATGATGTCCAAGATGGGGACCAGGATGTGGACATAATAAAAAATTAGGGAACATGATAGGAGACATTTCTACAATACATATAATCATTCTTATCTATTTAATACGATGACAACAGCTCTCCATACCTGCAGTCCACCACAAGGACCACCCTCTCTAATCCCTGAAAAATGAAATCATCCTTAGTGACGAAGAGAGGGGGCTAAGCGCCCCCCATGGTCTCAGAGCATTGACTCTTCTAAGAGTCCTAAGAGTCCTGCTCACACTGATGGGGTGCAGCTGTGGGACCCTATTTTCAGAGATGATGTCCTCCACCCAACTCTCAAAAAGCTGAAAGGGTCTTCAGTAGAGATGGATAGTCGAGCTGGGCTATCAGACGGTCACCTCTGTAGCTGTAGTGTCATTTTTCCTATGGTCCAATGTGTAAATTAAACAAAAAAGTGCACGTTTGTTATGATGTCCAAGATGGGGACCAGGATGTGGACATAATAAAAAATTAGGGAACATGATAGGAGACATTTCTACAATACATATAATCATTCTTATCTATCTAATACGATGACAACAGCTCTCCATACCGTATTTCATGGTCAATCCAGGTTTGTCAGTGATGGCACTGACATAATGTATGGCGTCTTTTTCGGGCGTTATCCTTTGCCTTTTCATTGTGAAAATCCAGTTGCCTATATCAAAGCAAATTCTACTACTTGTAAAGTATGCAGAAAATGAAATGTAGAACATATAACATCAACTGCTTAGGAACGCATCATAGGTTAGTACTTAAAAGGATATTGTCATGTTCTAGTCATAA
This sequence comes from Anomaloglossus baeobatrachus, assembly GCF_048569485.1. NCBI lineage: Eukaryota > Metazoa > Chordata > Amphibia > Anura > Aromobatidae > Anomaloglossus > Anomaloglossus baeobatrachus. The sequence continues at coordinate 247,346 of NW_027441964.1, read as the reverse complement.
TGCAAGCTGGACATTTTTCATGTTACCCTGTAATCGCCGGCCTGTTCTAATGCTCACAAGCAAAGATATATGCTCAGCTGCTAAGGCTTCCCTCTGCCTTCTGAATGAAAATTGAATATGTCTGGCTCACTGTGTATATAGCAGGTGCTCAGAAAAAATAAGAGTCAATTCAAAAGAAATAGCTCTGGCACACTATAGTGATTAATAACGTAAGAAAAGAACTCTTGGAATGCTGAAAATTCTTTATTTGTGCAAAAGGATAAATCATCCAACGTTTCGACCTTGTTTTTAGGTCTTTATCAAGGATAAAGTTATCTAAGATCATAAAGGGTTACAAAACCATATAAACACGTAATTAGTACATAGTACAACATAACAGTACAATATATTGCTACTTGAGAGTACAATGGGTCAAATGACCATGAGGCACATACAAAAAATTTTTCCAAAGCCATAGTGAAAACATTTGTACTGAGGAAAGAAAATTTCCACATGACCTATCTGGAGAAACATTCTGGATCAAACAACCAAAAATAGTCAAGCAGGTAAATACACACCTATATGGATAACAGGATGATATGTGTTCAATTGTATAGCGTCATTGCCATTAAGGTACAAATGGAAAACTTGCAATCCTATATAGTGAAGGAAATGAACACATATCATATCAAAGAACACAGGAACATGGGTGTGAGAAAAACCTCAATGTTTATACTTTGTTCTTTATAATGGTGTGAACATGTATATGTCTCAGTACCTTATGCACTTGAGAATTCTAGTGAGTAGATGATGAAAGCCTATTCCAGAACTGGAATCGGTAAATAATTGTAGGTGGAATCTAAATGAAAAGATGGTACAAGTGTTATCATGACACGTGGGCTATAACACAATGGACCGTGTGACAAAGAAGAAAGGAGAGAAAGAAGAGGAAGAAAATGGAACTACCTGTAACATTACGTGATAGTCACTGGTAAGTATCACTTGACAATTCAGGTGAAAAAGGATTCCTTTATTAAAGGGTTCTCAGTCGCCTCAGGATCATGAAATACTAGGGTAAATGATATGAGAATGGGTAAGAAGCACCACTAAAGGAAATATGAGATGCAGGACATATATCTATAAACCCCTGAACTACATGATAGAAATAAAAAGAAGAAAAAAGAAAAAAAAGAAGAAAGAAGAAGAACACATAGAATGCGGAAAGAGAATGGGTACAACTACCTGAGTTACTGCAGGGAGGCCCCTGGTTGGTATTGTGAGGGTTAGTGGAATTCCTTCACTGAAGGGTTCTCAGTTGCCTCAGGTTCGTGAAAAATGCTATAGACAAATAATGCCCGGAGAAAAGGGGTTCATATACAGCGAATAATGGTAATACAAGGTACATGTGTCACATGTAATAGTATATATATATATATATTGTACTAAGCTCTACACCAGAAATAGAAAGTAGTCCCTCTGCCTTTTGTCTAGGTGCCCTGAGTTATGTCCTGTAAACTGTCACAGCGACCCAGACACACATGTGTAGTAGGGGAATATCCCTGCTGAGATGCCAGTGCTAGAGCACTCGTTTGCTGTGGAGTTGAACGCTATGTGAGCAGTTCTTACCTTCAATGAGCAGAAGTCTCTTTTTTCAGATTTCAATATCTCTGTGGGTATCTGGCAGAAATATGGAATACTCTTTACTGCTAAGACCCTGTACACCACTCCCACTAAAGGGGGCTTTACACGCTGCGACATCGCTAATGCGGAGTCGTTGGGGTCACGGAATTTGTGACGCACATCCGGCCGCATTAGCGATGTTGCTGCGTGTGACACCGATGAGCGATTTTGCATCGTTGCAAAAACGTGCAAAATCGCTCATCGGTGACATGGGTCTCCATTCTCGATTATCGTTACTGCAGCAGTAACGATGTAGTTCGTCGCTCCTGCGGCAGCACACATCACTCCGTGTGACACCGCAGAAACGAGGAACCTCTCCTTACCTGCCTCCCAGCCGCTATGAGGAAGGAAGGAGGTGGGCGGGATGTTCCGGCCACTCATCTCCGCCCCTCCGCTGCTATTGGGCGGTCGCTCAGTGACGTCGCTGTGACGCCGCACGGACCGCCCCCTTAGAAAGGAGGCGGTTCGCCGGTCACAGCGACGTCGCCGGGCAGGTAAGTATGTGTGACGGGTCTGGTCGGTGTTGTGCGGCATGGGCAGCGATTTACCCGTGTCGCGCAACAGATGGGGGCGGGTACCCACACTAGCGATATCGGGACCGATATCGCAGTGTGTAAAGTAGCCTTTAGTCACATGACCAAGACTGTATCTGTGTCCCTACAACACACTTGAGACAAATGTGTGTGTGAGCCTGCATTGTGGGGTATATATAATATATTATAGAGCTGGGAAGGATCATTCTAAGCAGTGAGCTGTTCCAGTATTTGTAGGAAAATACCCAGTAGAAGCATCAAACACAGCACCAATACCTCCCATCAGTATCCCACCACAGTGCCATGTAACCCATGCCCTACACTCCCATCTACACCAATACTATACAGGCACAAACTAGTATATCTGACTAAAAGCCCCCAAAATATGAAGAACGGCCTATAGTTGAGTGTGGATATAAAATCTATGTGAGCAGAGCTAGAATAGAAATCACTGATCGCATTGAAGTCATTCTGACCATAAATCACCATGATATCAAGGTGAGGAGTTGTGTGTTACTGCTGGGAGGAAAGGGTTAACAGTGGAATATTAAGGTGCATTTCTGTGTGCAGTGTTACTAGTCAATGTAACAATTCAATATGAGCTGCTCTTGGTGCCGGGGGAGGGAGATGCTCTCCTGAGCAAGATAGATGGGGAATGAACATGATATCTATATAGTGTAAGGCAGGGGGTCTCAAACTCGGCTGGGTGTATGGGCCGCACAGAGGAAAAAAATATTTGGGGGGCTGCATTCTTTGCAAGACAAAGTGACATTTTTATTGGTACCATATATGTATATATTTTTTTTACACACCTTTGGATGACTGATTTTCAACATTTTTCACTTGTTTATTATAACAAATGTGCACATTCTTTGGTTAAATCTAAAAAAAATAAATGTGATGTTAAAAAAAAGTCATGCCTTATTTTGTTTTTTTTTTACATTTTATCCCTTTCTTTTAACTAATAGTGTTACAATTATGACGCTAGCGTTTTGTGAAGGGAATGCTTTGCCTACTTCCGTGACTATGGCCTTCCGGAACTGCTGCATTTTGGCTGACCTCTCCGCCTCGGGAATAAGAGACATAAAGTTCTCCTTGTAGCGTGGGTCTAACAGTGTTACCAACCAGTAATGATTGTCGGCCAAGATGTTCTTAACGCGAGGGTCACGAGACAGGCAGCTTACCATAAAGTCATCCATGTGCGCCAGACTCTTAACAGCCATCACTTCAGTATCCAGACCAACACGATGACTGAACATGCTGTCCTCCTCCTTCTCCTCCTCCTCATCTACCCTGTCCTCTGGCCAGCCACGCTGAACTGAGCATATGACTGGTATGCATGTCATATCCTCAATTTGGCCGGAGAGTTGCTCCATGTCTTCATCTTCCTCCTCGTCATAGTCCTCCACTGCACGTTGTGATGAGACGAGGCTGGGCTATGTGTTATCACCCACACCCACTACTGTTTCTTGCTCCAACTCATCGTGTTCCGCCTGCAATGCATCATGTTTGGTTTTGAGCAGAGACCGTTTTAGAAGGCAGAGAAGCGGTATGGTGACGCTAATAATGGCGTCATCGCCGCTCACCATCTTGGTGGAGTCCTCAAAGTTTTGGAGGATGGTACATAGGTCGGACATCCATCTCCACTCCTCAGGTGTTATGTGTGGAGTTTGACCCATTTCCCGACGGCTTAGGTGATGCAGGTACTCAACAACTGCCCTCTTCTGCTCACATATCCTGATCAACATGTGCAGAGTTGAATTCCAACGCGTGGGGACATCACACACCAGTCTGTGAGCCGGAAGATGCAAACGACGCTGAAAGCCGGCAAGGCCGGCTGAAGCAGTAGGTGACTTTCGAAAATGTGCAGACAGGCGGCGAACTTTTACCAGCAGATCAGACAGCTCTGGGTATGACTTTAGAAACCGCTGAACCACGAGGTTGAGCACATGGGCCATGCATGGAACATGTGTCAGCTGGCCTCGCCTCAAAGCCGCCACTAGGTTCCGGCCATTGTCACACACAACCTTTCCTGGCTTTAGGTTCAGAGGTGTGAGCCAGTGATCTGCATGCTGTTTTAGAGCTGTCCACACCTCTTCTGCATTGTGGGATTTGTCACTTATGCAGATTAGCTGCAGCACAGCCTGTTGCCGCTTCGCCGAGGCAGTGCTGCAGTGCTTCCAGCTTGGGACTGGTGTGGAGGGTAAAGTGGATGAGGATGCGCAGGAGGAGGAGGAGGCTGAAGAGCATGACATTCCGGAGCTGTAGAGTGTGGGTGAAACCCTGACTGAGGTAGGGCCTGCAAACCTTGGTGTGGGAAGGACTTGTTCCGTTCCTCGCTCAAACTGGGTCCCAGCTGGGCTGGGCTGGGTCCCTACCCGGCTGGGTAGGGCGTTGTGGGGGGTTTGTCTATCTCCGTTTGAGGTGAGTTTGTTTAAGTTAGCCTTTTCTTTGGCGTTTTTTGGAGCCCTGCGGGTTGGGGAGTTGGTATCGCCCAGTAAGGCGTTCCCCGGGGGCTTAGATTGGGGTGACATTGTCAGTGGAAAACGGAGTTGAATTTTGGATTAGGAAATCGAAAACTGATCAGAGAGGTGTGGGTAGACTAGTCCGTTTGGGGATGGTTGTGGCATCTGATATGTGCCCGTTCAAGTGTCTCGGGAATTTTCAACAGATCCGTCCGAAGGTGGATGGCCCCTTATTATGTCACGAGGATGGGTCCTTTTTATCGAGATACCAATTTGTGAGTGTTTTTAGGGCATGTTTGAAGTCGTTGGGGTTAGATCCGAAGTCTTTCGGATTGGGGCAGCGACGGAGGCCTCTATATGCGGCCTACCGGAGGAGACAGTTAAGCAGATTGGTAGGTGGAAGTCGCAGCGCTTTAAGTCGTATGTACGTCCCCAGGTGGTTGTTGGCAATTGAGGGGAAAAGGGGGGGGTATTAGGGTAGCAATGGGGGGGGGTGAGAGTGTGTGTTTTTTGTCAATTTGGTTTGGTGAGGCAATAAAATGGTGTCGTCTGTACATTTTGTATTGCAGAAGCACCCCCCCTTCCTTCCCTGGTCTGGATCCTTGGCCACTCTTATGTGTATTGGGGAGCCCGACGAGCGGACGCGAGATGGAACGGGAGACAGCTAGGTTTTGAGAAGGACCTGGCTCTCGTGCGATGGCTCGGTGTTCGGGGGTTAGGGTGGAACAGGGTGTTGCAGGAGGTGCATAGATACGCCCGGTTGGACAGACCTCCTGACATGTTAGTGTTGCATGCCGGGGGGAATGATTTGGGTGGGCGTCCTTTTCGAATCTTGATAAAGGACATCAAACATGATTTGTTACGGTTATGGGTGTCGTTTCCAGGTCTAACGATAGTCTGGTCGGAGATAGTAGCGAGAAAGAGTTGGCAGAAAGCGCGGTCAGTTGACAGGTTGAACAAGGCGCGGGCGAAGGTTAATAGGGCGATCTCGAAGTTTGTTAGTCGGAACGGGGGTATAGCAATACGGCATGTTGAGTTGGAAAGGACGGAAGAGGAATTTTGGTTGGCTGACGGGGTACACCTTAATGCGGTGGGAACTGACTTATGGGCTCTTGGCTTGCAGGGAGGTATTGAGAGGGCCCTTTGGTTGCGGGGGGTCTCAGGCACTTGAAGGGTTTCAAGGTGCCTTCGTTGTGGTGTTGTTTATTGGTGGGTCCTTGAAGTTGGTTTAAAATTGGTTCGGGGATTCATCCGGGTATGGATCCCCTCATTGGCAGAATTGATGGTCCCCTGGTGATTTTGGGGGGGAACCCCGACGGGCTATGTCGGGGCCCCTGGGGGTGTGGTTGGGGTTGACGGAGGATTAACCCTTACCATTTGGTGCTCCTGAGCCAGTGTGGGTAACGGCTGGGAGCAAGTTGAGGTTTTTTATTGCTCGGTTATGGGAATCACCAGGGTTTTGGTAGCTTCAAGGACCTTACCACATTGCAAATTTTATTGGTTATGTATTCTTGTTAATAAAATGGCTGCTATGGCCAAAATTATCCAAAGATAAATATGTGTCTGTGTAATTACTTTTAAATAAGAAATGGGAATGGAGGTGTGGGGTATGAAAGGAAGACCGGAGTCAACAATTCCAGGGTCAAGCATGTTTATTTGCGTAAGCTTCGTTCCAGGGTAGAAAGGGTAAGAGTGCCTTTCAGAATTCGAAGTGGTCGGACTGTACGGACCACCAAGAACTGCAGGAGAGCTTGAACATCTTCCCATGGATTTGCGACATCCTCCCTCATCAGTTACGTAGGTAAGCAGGTTCTCAGCATTGCAGCCCATTTGTTGTCTTAAGTTAGTTAAGCGGGGTTAACTAACCTGTCAGTTCAGCCTCAGGTCTAAAGCAGAGGCCTGGACTCCACTCCTTACTCCTCACTCCACAACTCTCCTTAAAAACAACTGACTCCTTTTTCCTGCCCCGGGGTCTCCAGACCCCTAGGTGGGCGTTTCCTTCCGTCTGGTCCTGCCCACTGATGTGCCTGTCTTTCCCTGGGGGAGGTGACTAGGATTTTCTGGTTGGCTTTGTGTGACTTAGGTGAGGGAAGTTGTTATGCGGGGGCCTATGTGTGACTACCTGCAGTGTCAGGGCGTCACATATGTATGTGTGTATGTCTGCTAAAGGAATCCGCACCGTCATATTTACAAACACAAAATTTTGCAGACACCTCATGTGACTCAGGGAATGTTGTAGACTATGTTTTAACAGGAATATTTAACCCCGCGCTTTACAGTTACTCTCCAAAAAACCTGCCTCCATTAAACTGAATGGAGGTGGGAGCTGCAAGTTATTAATAGCAGCTGTGATTGGTTGCTATAGGAACAAAGGACATTCATAGTATAAGAAGCTTATGTGTGAGATAATATGATGTCAGTGGGGAGACAGATAGAGAGAGACAGACACAGACTGAGAGACAAACAGACAGAGACAGATAGGCATAGACAGACAGGGAAAGAGACAGAGACAAACAGACAGAGGCAGACAGGGAAAGAGACAGACAGAGATAGACAGGGAAAAAAGGCAGACAGACAGAGACAGAGAAAGAGACAGAGGCAGATAGGGAAACAGACAGAGACAAACATACAGAGACAGGCAGGAGAAAAGGCAGACCGACAGGGAAAGAGACAGACAGGGGAAGAGACAGACAGAGAGAGACAGACAGATAGAGACAGACAAAGAAATACAGAGATAGACAGGGAAAGAGACAAACGGGGAATGAGTCAGACAGAGAGAGACAAAGAGAGACAGGCAGAGAGAGACAGAGAAAGAGACAGACAGGGGAAGAGAAAGACAGAGACAGACAAAGAAATACAGAGACAGACAGGGGAAGAGACAGACAGGGGAAGAGACAGACAGGGGAAGAGACAGACAGACAGGGAAAGAGACAGACCTGGAAAAGAGACAGACCTGGAAAAGAGACAGGCCTGGAAAAGAGACAGACAGACATAGAAACAGACAGCCACAAAGAGAGAGAGAGACAGACAGACACAGAGAGACAGACAGAGATAGAGAGACAGACAGACATGGATAGAGATAGAGACACACAGAGACAGACAGATGACAGAGACTGGGAGAGAGACAGACAGAAGCATAAATCCCTAACTAAAACTTAACATTTAATGATAGTTTTAAAAGGTAAAAAAACACAAATCATGTAAATAGAATGACTCTCTTCTGTGCATAGAGTCAACATTTTGTGTTTGTAAATATGACGGTGCGGATTCCTTTAGCAGACATACACACATACATATGTGACGCCCTGACACTGCAGGTAGTCACACATAGGCCCCCGCATAACAACTTCCCTCACCTAAGTCACACAAAGCCAACCAGAAAACCCTAGTCACCTCCCCCAGGGAAAGACAGGCACACCAGTGGGCAGGACCAGACGGAAGGAAACGCCCACCTAGGGGTCTGGAGACCCCGGGGCAGGAAAAAGGAGTCAGTTGTTTTTAAGGAGAGTTGTGGAGTGAGGAGTAAGGAGTGGAGTCCAGGCCTCTGCTTTAGACCTGAGGCTGAACTGACAGGTTAGTTAACCCCGCTTAACTAACTTAAGATAACAAATGGGCTGCAATGCTGAGAACCTGCTTACCTACGTAACTGATGAGGGAGGATGTCGCAAATCCATGGGAAGATGTTCAAGCTCTCCTGCAGTTCTTGGTGGCCCGTACAGTCCGACCACTTCGAATTCTGAAAGGCACTCTTACCCTTTCTACCCTGGAACGAAGCTTAGGCAAATAAACATGCTTGACCCTGGAATTGTTGACTCCGGTCTTCCTTTCATACCCCACACCTCCATTCCCATTTCTTATTTAAAAGTAATTACACAGACACAAATTTATCTTTGGATAATTTTGGCCATAGCAGCCATTTTATTAACTAGAATACATAACCAATAAAATTTGCAATGTGGTAAGGTCCTTGAAGCTACCAAAACCCTGGTGATTCCCATAACCGAGCAATAAAAAACCTCAACTTGCTCCCAGCCATTACCCACACTGGCTCAGGAGCACCAAATGGTAAGGGTTAATCCTCCGTCAACCCCAACCACACCCCCAGGGGCCCCGACATACCCCGTCGGGGTTCCCCCCCAAAATCACCAGGGGACCATCAATTCTGCCAATGAGGGGATCCATACCCGGATGAATCCCCGAACCAATTTTAAACCAACTTCAAGGACCCACCAATAAACAACACCACAACGAAGGCACCTTGAAACCCTTCAAGTGCCTGAGACCCCCCGCAACCAAAGGGCCCTCTCAATACCTCCCTGCAAGCCAAGAGCCCATAAGTCAGTTCCCACCGCATTAAGGTGTACCCCGTCAGCCAACCAAAATTCCTCTTCCGTCCTTTCCAACTCAACATGCCGTATTGCTATACCCCCGTTCCGACTAACAAACTTCGAGATCGCCCTATTAACCTTCGCCCGCGCCTTGTTCAACCTGTCAACTGACCGCGCTTTCTGCCAACTCTTTCTCGCTACTATCTCCGACCAGACTATCGTTAGACCTGGAAATGACACCCATAACCGTAACAAATCATGTTTGATGTCCTTTATCAAGATTCGAAAAGGACGCCCACCCAAATCATTCCCCCCGGCATGCAACACTAACATGTCAGGAGGTCTGTCCAACCGGGCGTATCTATGCACCTCCTGCAACACCCTGTTCCACCCTAACCCCCGAACACCGAGCCATCGCACGAGAGCCAGGTCCTTCTCAAAACCTAGCTGTCTCCCGTTCCATCTCGCGTCCGCTCGTCGGGCTCCCCAATACACATAAGAGTGGCCAAGGATCCAGACCAGGGAAGGAAGAGGGGGTGCTTCTGCAATACAAAATGTACAGACGACACCATTTTATTGCCTCACCAAACCAAATTGACAAAAAACACACACTCTCACCCCCCCCCATTGCTACCCTAATACCCCCCCCTTTTCCCCTCAATTGCCAACAACCACCTGGGGACGTACATACGACTTAAAGCGCTGCGACTTCCACCTACCAATCTGCTTAACTGTCTCCTCCGGTAGGCCGCATATAGAGGCCTCCGTCGCTGCCCCAATCCGAAAGACTTCGGATCTAACCCCAACGACTTCAAACATGCCCTAAAAACACTCACAAATTGGTATCTCGATAAAAAGGACCCATCCTCATGACATAATAAGGGGCCATCCACCTTCGGACGGATCTGTTGAAAATTCCCGAGACACTTGAACGGGCACATATCAGATGCCACAACCATCCCCAAACGGACTAGTCTACCCACACCTCTCTGATCAGTTTTCGATTTCCTAATCCAAAATTCAACTCCGTTTTCCACTGACATAATGTCACCCCAATCCAAGCCCCCGGGAAACGCCTTACTGGGCGATACCAACTCCCCAACCCGCAGGGCTCCAAAAAACGCCAAAGAAAAGGCTAACTTAAACAAACTCACCTCAAACGGAGATAGACAAACCCCCCACAACGCCCTACCCAGCCGGGTAGGGACCCAGCCCAGCCCAGCTGGGACCCAGTTTGAGCGAGGAACGGAACAAGTCCTTCCCACACCAAGGTTTGCAGGCCCTACCTCAGTCAGGGTTTCACCCACACTCTACAGCTCCGGAATGTCATGCTCTTCAGCCTCCTCCTCCTCCTGCGCATCCTCATCCACTTTACCCTCCACACCAGTCCCAAGCTGGAAGCACTGCAGCACTGCCTCGGCGAAGCGGCAACAGACTGTGCTGCAGCTAATCTGCATAGGTGACAAACCCCACAATGCAGAAGAGGTGTGGACAGCTCTAAAACAGCATGCAGATCACTGGCTCACACCTCTGAACCTAAAGCCAGGAAAGGTTGTGTGTGACAATGGCCGGAACCTGGTGGCGGCTTTGAGGCGAGGCCAGCTGACACATGTTCCATGCATGGCCCATGTGCTCAACCTCGTGGTTCAGCGGTTTCTAAAGTCATACCCAGAGCTGTCTGATCTGCTGGTAAAAGTTCGCTGCCTGTCTGCACATTTTCGAAAGTCACCTACTGCTTCAGCCGGCCTTGCCGGCTTTCAGCGTCGTTTGCATCTTCCGGCTCACAGACTGGTGTGTGATGTCCCCACGCGTTGGAATTCAACTCTGCACATGTTGATCAGGATATGTGAGCAGAAGAGGGCAGTTGTTGAGTACCTGCATCACCTAAGCCGTCGGGAAATGGGTCAAACTCCACACATAACACCTGAGGAGTGGAGATGGATGTCCGACGTATGTACCATCCTCCAAAACTTTGAGGACTCCACCAAGATGGTGAGCGGCGATGACGCCATTATTAGCGTCACCATACCGCTTCTCTGCCTTCTAAAACGGTCTCTGCTCAAAACCAAACATGATGCATTGCAGGCGGAACACGATGAGTTGGAGCAAGAAACAGTAGTGGGTGTGGGTGATAACACATAGCCCAGCCTCGTCTCATCACAACGTGCAGTGGAGGACTATGACGAGGAGGAGGATGAAGACATGGAGCAACTCTCCGGCCAAATTGAGGATATGACATGCATACCAGTCATATGCTCAGTTCAGCGTGGCTGGCCAGAGGACAGGGTAGATGATGAGGAGGAGGAGGAGGAGAAGGAGGAGGACAGCATGTTCAGTCATCGTGTTGGTCTGGATACTGAAGTGATGGCTGTTAAGAGTCTGGCACACATGGATGACTTTGTGGTAAGCTGCCTGTCTCGTGACCCTCGCGTTAAGAACATCTTGGCCGACAATCATTACTGGTTGGTAACACTGTTAGACCCACGCTACAAGGAGAACTTTATGTCTCTTATTCCCGAGGCGGAGAGGTCAGCCAAAATGCAGCAGTTCCGGAAGGCCATAGTCACGGAAGTAGGCAAAGCATTCCCTTCACAAAACGCTAGCGTCATAATTGTAACACTATTAGTTAAAAGAAAGGGATAAAATGTAAAAAAAAACAAAATAAGGCATGACTTTTTTTTAACATCAAATTTTTTTTTTTTAGATTTAACCAAAGAATGTGCACATTTGTTATAATAAACAAGTGAAAAATGTTGAAAATCAGTCATCCAAAGGTGTGTGAAAAAAATATATATATATGGTACCAATAAAAATGTCACTTTGTCCTGCAAAGAATGCAGGCCCCCAAATTATTTTTTTCCTCTGTGCGGCCCATACACCCAGCCGAGTTTGAGACCCCCTGCCTTACACTATATAGATATCATGTTAATTCCCCATCTATCTTGCTCAGGAGAGCATCTCCCTCCCCCGGCACCAAGAGCAGCTCATATTGAATTGTTACATTGACTAGTAACACTGCACACAGAAATGCACCTTAATATTCCACTGTTAACCCTTTCCTCCCAGCAGTAACACACAACTCCTCACCTTGATATCATGGTGATTTATGGTCAGAATGACTTCAATGCGATCAGTGATTTCTATTCTAGCTCTGCTCACATAGATTTTATATCCACACTCAACTATAGGCCGTTCTTCATATTTTGGGGGCTTTTAGTCAGATATACTAGTTTGTGCCTGTATAGTATTGGTGTAGATGGGAGTGTAGGGCATGGGTTACATGGCACTGTGGTGGGATACTGATGGGAGGTATTGGTGCTGTGTTTGATGCTTCTACTGGGTATTTTCCTACAAATACTGGAACAGCTCACTGCTTAGAATGATCCTTCCCAGCTCTATAATATATTATATATACCCCACAATGCAGGCTCACACACACATTTGTCTCAAGTGTGTTGTAGGGACACAGATACAGTCTTGGTCATGTGACTAAAGGCTACTTTACACACTGCGATATCGGTCCCGATATCGCTAGTGTGGGTACCCGCCCCATCTGTTGCGCGACACGGGCAAATCGCTGCCCATGCCGCACAACACCGACCAGACCCGTCACACATACTTACCTGACCGGCGACGTCGCTGTGACCGGCGAACCGCCTCCTTTCTAAGGGGGCGGTCCGTGCGGCGTCACAGCGACGTCACTGAGCGACCGCCCAATAGCAGCGGAGGGGCGGAGATGAGTGGCCGGAACATCCCGCCCACCTCCTTCCTTCCTCATAGCGGCTGGGAGGCAGGTAAGGAGAGGTTCCTCGTTTCTGCGGTGTCACACGGAGTGATGTGTGCTGCCGCAGGAGCGACGAACTACATCGTTACTGCTGCAGTAACGATAATCGAGAATGGAGACCCATGTCACCGATGAGCGATTTTGCACGTTTTTGCAACGATGCAAAATCGCTCATCGGTGTCACACGCAGCAACATCGCTAATGCGGCCGGATGTGCGTCACAAATTCCGTGACCCCAACGACTCCGCATTAGCGATGTCGCAGCGTGTAAAGCCCCCTTTAGTGGGAGTGGTGTACAGGGTCTTAGCAGTAAAGAGTATTCCATATTTCTGCCAGATACCCACAGAGATATTGAAATCTGAAAAAAGAGACTTCTGCTCATTGAAGGTAAGAACTGCTCACATAGCGTTCAACTCCACAGCAAACGAGTGCTCTAGCACTGGCATCTCAGCAGGGATATTCCCCTACTACACATGTGTGTCTGGGTCGCTGTGACAGTTTACAGGACATAACTCAAGGCACCTAGATAGAAGGCAGAGGTACTGGGATTGGTTGGTTTTTGGTGACGGAGGTGCAGGGGCTGGCGCCCATGTGCAGTGCTGGCTAAGGTATATTGATGATATTTTGATTTTTTGGCAGGGCACTGTGGAGCAGCTCGAGACATTTATGGAGGAACTTAATAACAACACCTTTAACATCAGATTGACGCATAAGCATAGCAGCAGTTGCGTTGACTTCCTGGATATTAAAATTTCATTCGGTTCTGAGCGAATTGTTCAGACCGACGTCCATAGGAAGGAAACATCAGTCAACGCACTGCTGCATGCTTCTTCTGCTCATACCCCCTCCACCATCCGGGCCGTACCGACTGGCCAGTTCCTCAGGATGAAGCAAATTTGTTCGTCAGACACTGCTTTTGAACAACAGTCTGCCGACCTCCAGCGCCATAGGGGTGGCAAAGGCGGTCTTCCCCCGGTCTGCCTCAGCAACGGACACTAGCCAATAGTGACTAGTGAGATCAAGGGTAGAAAAATAATTTGCAGTTCTCAATGCAGCTAGCGATTCCTCAATACGGGGGAGTGGTGCTGTCCTTCTTCTTTAACAGGACCAACGGAGCTGCCCAAAGGCTACAACTGTCACGGATAACCCCAGCCGCCTTCATGTTGCTCAACATGTCCTTGGTACACTGGTAATGTGAAGGTGGTATTGGCTTATAGCTCTCTTTGATGGGTGGGTGTGCACCTGTGGGGATGTAGTGTTGGACCCCTTTTATTCCCCCAAAATCTAGCGGATGTTTGCTGAAGACTTGCTCGCTCGTATTCTTGCACTACCCTGTGGACCCGCTTCTTGTGATGTGAAGGTGTGGAGTCAGTGCCTACGTGTAATTCCTTACACCACTCCTCTGGCTGACTTGGTGAGCAGTCACTGACTGGGTGGGGTGCAGTAATAGTGGATGCTGCTACTTGGATAGCATGTGTATCTACTGTGAACAGCTTATCAATGGTGGCAAGTCGGGGCAGCTTAACCTCCTGCTCTCCGCAGTTTAACACTCTCACGGGCACTCTTCCCTTCCGCACTAATGAATAAAACTATGATGTAAATATCATATAGATACCCCACAATTGTAAATAAAGGTAGGTTATGGGAAAAGGGGGAACAGGGAAAGAGGAAAATAGTGTAATAAAGTATACCTTCTGGGGGTGAGAGGAAATGGCAGCACAGCCAGTGGAGGTGAAGCAAAAGGAAGCCTGCAACTAAAGAGTTGAGAGCGTTATCACATGGTGACTGAGCCTGATTGTAAAGGGAGCATAGAGTGGAGCATACTCTGGGCACGTTAGAACCCAAGTTCTTAAACCATGAATATGGACCCCTTTTATTCTCCCAAAGTCTAGCGGATGTTTGCTGAAGACTTGCTCGTATTCTTGCACTACCCTGTGGACCCGCTTCTTGTGATGTGAAGGTGTGGAGTCAGTGCCTACGTGTAATTCCTTACACCACTCCTCTGGTTGACTTGGTGAGCTGTCACTGAATGGGTGTGGTGAAGTAACGGTGGATGCTGTGGCTTGGATATCATATTAAATATAGGGACCCCCATACAGTATTATGAGAATTTTTTTTGTATTCAATGATCGGTATTACCTTCAGGGGCGCGGCACGTGGACGTGCGTTCCATTAGCCTCACTGCATTCCACTCCCATACAGGAAGTGGGCGCAGCTATTACTACGGTCGCACATAAAAGAACCCACAGCCACTACTGCACACAGCTGACTCCACCACTGGAAACCCACTTCTACACCAACGCAGGTAAGACAGGATCGGCACCTCTATGCTCCCGTTACAATCAGGCTCAGTCACCATGTGATAATGCTCTCAACAATTTAGTTGCAGGCTTCCCCTTGCTTCACCTCCACTGGCTGTGCTGCCATTTCCTCTCCCCCCTGGAAGGTATACTTTATTACACTATTTTCCTGTTTCCCTCTTCTCCCTTTTCCCATAACCTACCTTTATCTGCATTTGTGGGGTATCTATATACTATTTATATCACAGTTTTATTCATTAATACGGAAGGGAAGAGTGCGCGTGAGAGTGTTGAACTGCGGAGAGCAAGAGGTTAAGCTGCCCCGATTTGCCACCATTGATAAGCTGTTCACAGTAGATACACATGCTATCCAAGCAGCAGCAGCATCCACCATTACTGCACCCCACCCAGTCAGTGACAGCTCACCAAGTCAGCCAGAGGAGTGGTGTCAGGAATTACACGTAGGCACTGACTACACACCTTCACATCACAAGAAGGGGGTGCAAGTGTGACGCCCTGGACTAGCCAGTTAGTCACAGACATAACACACACACACCCCCTTTCCCGGATAGTTACACTAGTCAGACACAAAACCGTTGTTGCCTCCCTCCAGGGGCTGATGTCCACACCAGGTGGGGCGGAGCCAGGCGGTTGGCCCCACCCACCAAGGAGTTCACAGGCCTGGAGGTGGGAAAACCAGTCAGTTAGTTGAAGTTCAGTTTAGAGTTGAACCGTGGAGGTAGTGAGTTCAGTGAGGAGGCCAGTTTTGGGTAGGAGTGCAAAACTGCTAGTGTCTGGGTCAGATCCCAGGCACTATGGGGAGATAAGGTATGCACACCAGTGACTATGTAAGGGGAATACATGAAATAGCAGAAACTGCAGTGTGAATACTGACTTGAAAATTTCAATAGCTATATGCAAGAGTGAATATGTGAAAAATGGAATCTGCATTACTGCCATGAACATATGAATCAAGAGAAATTTAGCTACTGAATTGATCAATGCAATAGAGCCCCAACACTACGCCAAAGTATTTCTCTACGTTGGGGTCCCTAGCTTGTGTGTGTCCTCTCATGCAGTTAAAAAACCTACCGTGTATGGGAAGCTGAGACCCAGGCTATTTATGCGTATGATATGGATTGGCAATAGGTGTGGTTGGGGAGGGTTCACAAACGAAAAAATACTAACAAATAGGAATAACGTTTGGAACACCATTCTAAGTCCGAACTGGGTGCAAAAACCTAAAAAAACATCACTATGGGGAGATAAGGTATGCACACCAGTGACTATGTAAGGGGAATACATGAAATAGCAGAAACTGCTGTGTGAATACTGACTTGAAAAATCCAATAGCATTAATTCACATAATCCTAGTGACTGCGCACACAACATGGCCAAACGAAAACAAAAGACAGTACCTGGCCATTCAATCCAATGGAAACTCATAGGCAACACAGTCCATTAGACTAGGCAATTACATGCAGCCAAACAAAGTTCATGGGCCTTGCCTCAGAGTCGAACCCACAACCTCTTGGAGAACAAGCAAAGAGCCTACCACTAAACCAACTCAGTGAAGTTGGAAACTGACTCTACATTAATTAACATAATCCTAGTGACTGCGCACACAACATGGCCAAACAAAAGCAAAAGACAGTACCTGGCCTATCAATCCAATGGAAACTCATAGGTAACACAGTACATTGGACTAGGCAATTACATGCAGCCATACAAAGCCCATGGGTCTTGCCCCAGAGTCGAACCCACAACCTCTCGTAGCCAGGGCAAAGAGCCTACCACTACACCAACACAGAGAAGTAGGTGAATGACTCTACATTAATTCACATAATCCTAGTGACTGCGCACACAACATGGCCAAACAAATGCAAAAGACATTATCTGGCCTATCAATCCAATGGAAACTCATAGGCAACACAGTCCATTAGACTAGGCACTTACATGCAGCCATGTAAAGTTCATGGGCATTGCCTCAGAGTCGAACCCACAACCTCTTGGAGAACAAGCAAAGAGCCTACCACTAAACCAACTCAGAGAAGTGGAAAACCGTTTCTACATTAATTCACATAATCCTAGTGACTGCGCACACAACATGGCCAAACAAAAGCAAAAGACAGTACCTGGCCTATCAATCCAATGGAAACTCATAGGCAACACAGTCCATTGGACTAGACAATTACATGGAGACATACAAAGTCCATGGGCCTTGCCTCAGAGTCAAACCCACAACTTCTCGCAACCAAGCAAAGAGCCTACCACTACACTAACACAGAGAAGTGGGAAACTGATTCTACATTAATTCACATAATCCTACCGACTGCGCACACAACATGGCCAAACAAAAGACAATACCTGGCCTATTCATTCAATGAAAACTCATGGGCAACACAGTCCATTGGACTAGGCAATTACATTCAACCATACAAAGTCCATGGGCTTTGCCTCAAAGTCAAACCCACAACTTCTTGTAACCCAAGGAAAGAGCCTACCACTACACCAACACAGAGAAGAGAATGACTCTACATTAATTCACATAATCCTAGTGACTGCGCACACAACATGACCAAACGAAAGCAAAAGACAGTACCTGGCCTATCAATCCAATGGGAACTCATAGGCAACACAGTTAATTGAACTAGGCAATTACATGCAGCCATACAAACTCCATGGGCCTTGCCTCAGAGTCAAACCCACAACCTCGTGCAGCTAAGCAAAGAGCCTTCCACTACAGCAACACAGAGAACTGGGAAACTGATTCTACATTAATTCACATAATCCTACCGACTGCGCACACAACATAACCAAACAAAAGATAATACCTGGCCAATCAATCCAATGGAAACTCAAAGGCAACACAGTCCATTGGACTAGGCAATTACATGCAGCCATATAAAGTCCATGGGCTTTGCCTCAGAGTCAAACCCACAATTTCTCGCAGCCCAAGCAAAGAGCCTACCACTACACCAAGACAGAGAAGTTGGAAACTGAGTTTACATTAGTTCACATAATCCTAGTGACTGCGCACACAACATGGCCAAACAAAAGCAAAAGACAGTACCTGGCCTATCAATCCAATGGGACCTCATAGGCAACACAGTTAATTGAAATAGGCAATTACATGCAGCCATACAAACACCATGGGCCTTGCCTCAGAGTCGAACCCACAACCTCTTGCAGCTTAAGCAAAGAGACTACCACTACACCAACACAGAGAAGTAGGTGAATGACTCTACATTAATTCACATAATCCTAGTGACTGCGCACACAACATGGCCAAACAAAAGCAAAAGACAGTACCTGGCCTATCAATCCAATAGAAACTCATAGGCAAAGCAATCAATTGGACTAGGCAATTACATGCAGCCATACAAAGTCCATGGGCCTTGCCTCAAAGTTGAACTCACAACCTCTCGCAGCTCAAGCAAAGAGCCTACCACTACACCAACACAGAGAAATGTAAACCTGACTCTACATTAATTCACATAATCCTAGTGACTGCGCACACAACATGGCCAAACGAAAACAAAAGACAGTAACTGGCCTATCAATCCAATAGAAACTCATAGGCAACACAGTCCATTGGACTAAGCAATTACATGCAGCCATTCAAAGTCCATGAGCCTTGCATTAGAGTCGAACCCACAACCTCTCGCAGCCCAAGCAAAGAGCCTACCACTACACCAACACAGAGAAGTGGGAAACTGACTCTACATTAATTCCCATAACCCTAGTGACTGCGCACACAACATGGTCAAACAAAAGCAAAAGGCAGTACCTGGCCTATCAATCCAATGGAAACTCATAGGCAACATAGTCCATTGGACTAGGCAATTACATGCAGTCATACAAAGTCCATGGGCTTTGCCGCAGAGTCAAACCCACAATTTCTCGCAGCCCAAGCAAAGAGCCTACCACTACACCAACACAGAGAAGTTGGAAACTAAGTTTACATTAGTTCACATAATCCTAGTGACTGCGCACACAACATGGCCAAACAAAAGCAAAAGACAGTACCTGGCCTATCAATCCGATGGGAACTCATAGGCAACACAGTCAATTGAACTAGGCGATTACATGCAGCCATACAAACTCCATGGGCCTAGCCTCAGAGTCGAACCCACAACCTCTCGCAGCTTAAGCAAAGAGACTACCACTAAACCAACACAGAGAAGTAGGTGAATGACTCTACATTAATTCACATAATCCTAGTGACTGCGCACACAACATGGCCAAACAAAAGCAAAAGACAGTACCTGGCATATTAATCCAATGGAAACTCATAGGCAACGCAATCCTTTGGACTAGGCAATAACATGCAGCCATACAAAGTCCATGGGCCTTGCCTCAGAGTCAAAACCACTACCTCTCAAAGCCCAAGCAAAGAGCCTACCACTACACCAACACAGAGAAGTGCGAAACTGACTCATCATAAATTCACATAATCCTAGTGACTGCGCACACAACATGGCCAAACAAAAGCAATAGACAGTCCCTGGCCTATCAATCCAATGGAAACTCATAGACAACATAGTCCATTGGACTAGGCAATTACATGCAGCCATACAAAGTCCATGGGCTTTGCCTCAGAGTCAAACCACAACTGCTCGCAGCCCAAGCAAAGAGCCTACCACTACACCAACTCAGAGAAGTAGGAGAATGATTCTACATTAATTCACATAATCCTAGTGACTGCGCACACAACATGGCCAAACAAAAGCAAAAGACAATACCTGGCCTATCATTCCAATTGAAACTCATAGGTAACATAGTCCATTGGACTAGGCAATAACATGCAGCCATACAAAGTCCATGGGCCTTGCCTCAGAGTCGAACTCACAACCTCTCGCAGCCCAAGAAAAAAGCCTACCACTACAGCAACACAGAGAAGTGTGAAACTGACTCTACATTAATTCACATAATCCTAGTGACTGCGCACACACCATGGACAAACAAAAGCAAAAGACAGTACCTGGCCTATCATTCCAATTGAAACTCATAGGTAACATAGTCCATTGGACTAGGCAATAACATGCAGCCATACAAAGTCCATGGGCCTTGCCTCAAAGTTGAACTCACAACCTCTCGCAGCTCTAGCAAAGAGCCTACAACTACATCAACACAGAGAAATGTGAACCTGACTCTACATTAATTCACATAATCCTAGTGACTGCGCACACAACATGGCCAAACAAAAGAAAATACCTGGCCTATCAATCCAATGGAAACTCATAGGCAACACAGTCCATTAGACTAGGCAAATACATGCAGCCATACAAAGCCCATGGGCCTTGCCCCAGAGTCGAACCCACAACCTCTTGTAGCCCAAGCAAAGAGCCTACAAATACACCAACACAGAGAAGTGGAAAACTGATTCTACATTAATTCACATAATCCTAGTGACTGCGCACACAACATGGCCAAAAAAAAGCAAAAGACATTACCTGGCCTATAAATCCAATAGAAACTCGTAGGCAAAGCAATCAATTGGACTAGGCAATTACATGCAGCCATACAAAGTCCATGGGCCTTGCCTCAGAGTCGAACCCACAACTAGAGATGAGCGAACCGGTCGCGGTTTGGCTCGAGGTCGGTTCGCCGAACGGGGGTCCCGTTCGAGTTCGGTTCATCGAACGTTCGACGAACCGAACTCGAACCAATAGGCTATAATGGGAGGCAATCACAAACACATAAAAATGCATTATAAATGTACACAAACAGTTAATAAACATTGCCATAACACTTACCGGTCCCCGCGATCCCTTCTGCACTCTGTCTCCTGCCGCTATTCCATCCGATGATCGCTGAACCCTCCCGGTGACCTGCACTGCCAGCAGAGAAGCAGGACCTATCGTGACGTCAAAATAGCCATGTGACCAGTCACGTGGCTATTATCTCATTGGCTACAGACTGGTCACATGACTATGACGAGTCATGTAGGACCTGCGAGTGCATCTCTCCGGTACACGGTGCACATGTGTGTATCGCCGTGTACCGGCGACATGCTCTAGCACACGGTCCGCGTTCCGTTAGGGACCGGCTGACACAGCCGGTCATTAACGGAGGTTGCCATAGCAACGCAGTTAGCGGTGACATCACCGCTAACCGCGGCTCCGAGAGCACCGTTGCTATGGTAACGCGTGTCAGCGTCTGAGAGCAGGGAGCCAGCGCTAAGCATTGTGCGCTGCTCCCTGCTCTGTGCACATGTAGCTGCAGCACACATCGGGTAATTAACCCCATGTGTGCTGTAACTAGGAGAGCAGGGAGCCAGCGCTCAGTGTGCGCTGCTCCCTGCTCTCTGCACGTGTAGCTGCGTGCGCTGGTAACCAAGGTAAATATCGGGTTGGTTACCTGATATTTACCTTAGTTACCAAGCGCAGCATCTTCCACGCGGCGCTGGGGGCTGGTCACTGGTTGCTGGTGAGCTCATCAGCAACTCGTGTAGCCACGCTCCAGCGATCCCTGCCAGGTCAGGTTGCTGGTGGGATCGCTGGAGCGTCGCTAGTGTGACATCTCACCAGCAACCTCCTAGCAACTTACCAGCGATCCCTATCGTTGCTGGGATCGCTGGTAAGTTGCTTAGTGTGACGGGGCCTTTACCGCTGTTACCGCTGACAGCCAGCACTGATCTGCACGCTGCTTCCCGTTTGTAGTGATGATTGTAGTTAGGATGAGGTTCCCCAGCCCCAAGTGATGAGCTGGGTAAACTCATCCTCACTACAATCGTCACTACTACTACACTAGAAAGAAAGAAGACAGAAGAGCAGGATCGTGGAGGGCTGACAGGGGGTAATAAAGATGGAGTCTCTAATGTGTCTGTGTATTTATTTCTATTAAAGTATTTTTTCTCTGTGTGGTGTTTTTTTTTAACCCTTTATTGGAGATTCTTAATGGCCGGGTCAAACGTGCCTGACATTAAGAATCTCTGGCTTAATACTGGCTAGTAAAACAAAGCCAGTATTAACTCATGATTACCCAACAAGCCACCCGGCTACAGGGCTGTTGGAAGAGTTGGATACAGCTCCAGATGATGGCGCTTCTATGAGAGCGCCATTTTCTGGGACGGCTGCGGACTGAAATTCGCAGCAGAGGCGCCCAGAAACCTCGGGCTAACCTGTGCTGCGGATTCCAATCCCCAGCTGCCTAGTTGTACCCGGCTGGACACAAAAATGGGGTGAAGCCCACGTCATTTGTTTTTTAATTATTTCATGAAATAAGTGAAATAATTAAAAAAAACGGGCTTCCCTATATTTTTGGTTCCCAGCCGGGTACAAATAGGCAACTGGGGGTTGGAGGCAGCCCGTGGCTGCCTGCTGTACCTGGCTAGCATACAAAAATATGGCGAAGCCCACGTCATTTTTTTGGTGGGAAAAAAAATTCTGCATACAGTCCTGGATGGAGTATGCTGAGCCTTGTAATTCTGCAGATGCTGTCTGCTCTTCTCCATACAGACAGACAGCAGCTGCAGAACTACAAGGCTCAGCATACTCCATCCAGGACTGTATGCAGAAGTTTTTTGCCCCCTGAAAAAATTATGTGGGCTTCGCTATATTTTTGTATGCTAGCCAGGTACAGCAGGCAGGTATGGCTGCCCCCAACCCCCAGTTGCCTATTTGTACCCGGCTGGGAGACAAAAATAAAGGGAAGCCCTTTTTCTATTATTTCATGAATTTCATGAAATAATTAGAAAACAAATGACGTAGGCTTCGCCCCATTTTTGTGTCCAGCCAGGTACAACTAGGCAGCTGGGGATTGGAATCCGCAGCACAGGTTGGCCTGAGATTTCTGGGCACCACTGCTGCGAATTGCAGTCTGCAGTCGCCTCAGAAAATGGTATTTTCATAGAAGCGCCATCTTCAGGTGCTGTATCCAACTCTTCCAGCACCTGCCTGCTATACCTGGCTAGCATACAAAAATATGGCGAAGCTCACGTCCTTTTTTTTGTAGTTTTTTGGCAAAAAAAATAAAAAATGCTTCCCTGGATTTTCCATTGCCAGTGAAGGTAACATCAAGCAGTGGGGGTTAGCAGCCAGTAGCTGCTTGGATTACCCTTACCTAGCAATACAAAAAATGCAGCGGGAGCCCATATATATTTTTTTTAATTATTTATTTAAATAACTAAAAACAAAATGGGCTTCCCTGTATTTTGATTGCTGGACATCACAGTGCTGTAAAAATAAATCTTTAAAAAAATGACGTAGCGCTCCGCGGTATTTTTGATTCTCAGCGCAGATAAAGCAGACAGCTATGGGTTGCCACCCCAGTCTGCCTGCCGATACCTTGGTTGGCAATCAAAATACAGGGAAGCCCATTAATTTTTTCTATTTAAAAAATAGTTAAAAAAAAAATGACATTGGGTCCCCCCATTTTTGATAGCCAGCTAGGGTAAAGCAGACGGCTGTAGCCTGAAAACCACAGCTGGCAGCTTTACCGTGGTTGGGGACCCAATGTGGAGGTCCCCTCAGGCTCTTTTTTATAATTATTTTATAAATATTAATAATTACACAATAAAAGTAGGGTCTCCCCCAAATTGGATCACCAGCCAAGGTAAAGCGGACAGCTGTGGTCTGGTATTCTCAGGGTGGGAAGGTCCATAGTTATTGGGCCTTCACAGCCTAAAAATAGCAGGCCGCAGGCACCCCAGACGTGGCGCATCCACTAGATGCGCCAATCCTGGCGCTTCACCCCAGCTCATCCCGTGCCCTGGTGCAGTGGCAAACGGGGTAATAAATCGGGTTGATACTAGCTGTAAAGTCACCTGAGATCAAGCCCAGCAGTTTGTGATGTCATGGCGTCTATTAGATACCCAACATCATAAACTGTCAGTACTAACAAAAAAAAAAAATCGACAAAAGAAATTTATTTGAAAAAACAGTCCCCAAAACATTTCCTCTTTCACCAATTTATTGTAAGAAAAAAAATAAAGGGGTCCCACGACGACTCTGGACCGTCTAGAATATGGGGGGGGAGACACTCAGGGAACGTATCCCCCATTTTCTAGGAGTGCGGACCCTTCATGTGAGGAGTGTGGGTGCAATGAATCTGCACTCATTCTCCCCGGGTCCACAGCAGCAGAGTCCATGTCGTAATAGTTGCTACCAAAGCTGCAATGCCCTGCTCATGAGGTAAGGGCATGCCTAATCAGGAGAACTACTGTAGAGGAAGCTCTGCTCACTGGTATATAGATGCTCAGAGGTAATAATAGATAAAATTAGTGAGTAACCTCGGCACTCTAAATCTCCCAGACTAAGTCAGTAAGTCACAACGGATAGTAATGCAAAATCACTCTTTATTGGTCCGTATTAAGAAAAACATTTTTTTCATAAGCATATATGTTTTTGTCCAAAACAAGTTACAAATGACGTTTCGGCCTGAGCCTTCGTCAGATTGGACTTATCTGCATGTAATCATGAAAAATGACAATAATCAGTATCACATAAGAGTGAGAGAGCAATAACATAAACTCGAACAATGTAGAGGTACAATTGGGATGCAGCAAAAAAATTGCAACACAGCAAGAAATGAAACACATGATACAAATGTCATAATACAGTACAAGGACAATATAGTAATGACAAATATGGGGTCAGAGTAGGCTTAGACAGCTCTGGTACGAAAGAGATGTCAATCAAAGTAACATGTGCAGTAGGTGTAGAGCTACAGTATGCATGGCAGAGCTAATGGGTAGACCGACCATAGAAAAAGAACGGAGAAAAAATGGAGAAAAAGTGGAGAAAAAGTGGAGAAAAAGTGGAGAAAAAGTGGAGAAAAAGTGGAGAAAAAGTGGAGAAAAAAGTGGAGAAAAAGTGGAGAAAAAGTGGAGAAAAAGTGGAGAAAAAGTGGAGAATAAGTGGAGAATAAGTGGAGAAAAAGTGGAGAAAAGTGGAGAATAAGTGGAGAAAAAAGTGGAGAAAAAGTGAAGAATAAGTGGAGAAAAAGTGGAGAAAAAATGGAGAAAAAAGTGGAGAAAAAGTGGAGAAAAAGTGGAGAAAAAGTGGAGAAAAAGTGGAGAAAAGGTTGAGAAAAGGTTGAGAAAAGGTGGAGAATAAGTGGAGAATAAGTGGAGAAAAAGTGGAGAAAAAGTGGAGAAAAAGTGGAGAAAAAGTGGAGAAAAAGTGGAGAAAAAAGTGGAGAAAGTGGAGAAAAAGTGGAGAAAAAGTGGAGAAAAAGTGGAGAAAAAATGGAGAAAAAGTGGAGAAAAAGTGGAGAATAAGTGGAGAAAAAGTGGAGAATAAGTGGAGAAAAAATGGAGAAAAAGTGGAGAAAAAGTGGAAAAAAAAAAGTGGAGAAAAAGTGGAGAAAAAGTGGAGAAAAAGTGGAGAAAAAAGTGGAGAAAAAGTTGAGAAAAAGTGGAGAATAAGTGGAGAAAAAATGGAGAAAAAGTGGAGAAAAAGTGGAGAAAAAGTGGAGAAAAAGTGGAGAATAAGTGGAGAAAAAGTGGAGAAAAAGTGGAGAATAAGTGGAGAAAAAGTGGAGAAAAAGTGGAGAAAAAGTGGAGAAAAAGTGGAGAAAAAGTGGAGAAAAAGTGGAGAAAAAGTTGAGAAAAAAGTGGAGAAAAAGTGGAGAAAAAGTGGAGAAAAAGTGGAGCACGCTTTGGTGCCTTTCATGTGGCACTAAGGGGTGCTTAGCTTTGTATTTAGCCAAAAAAATGAAAAAAAAAAATGACGTAGGGTTCCCCCTAGTTTTGTAGCCAGCTAGGGTAAAGCAGACGGCTGCAGCCTGCAGACCACAGCTGGCAACCTCACCTTGGCTGGTAATCCAAAACTGAGGGCACCCCACGCTGTTATTTTAAATTAAATAAATAATTAAAAAAAAAAACACGTAGGGGTCCCCCAAAATTGGATCACCAGCCAAGGTAAAGCAGACAGCTGGGGCCTGATATTCTCAGACTAGGGAGGTCCATGGTTATTGGACTCTCCCCAGCCTAAAAATAGCAGGCCGCAGCCGCCCCAGAAGTGGCGCATCCATTAGATGCGCCAATCCTGGTGCTTCGCCCCAGCTCATCCCGCGCCCTGGTGCGGTGGCAAACGGGGTAATATATGGGGTTAATACCAGATGTGTAATGTCACCTGGCATCAAGCCCTGGGGTTGGTGAGGTCAGGCGTCTATCAGATACCCGACATCACCAACCCAGTCAGTAATAAAAAAAAATAGACGACAAACACATTTTTATTTGAAAAAACACTCCCCAAAACATTCCCTCTTTAACCAATTTATTAGAATGAAAAACAAATCCAGGTCTGCTGTAATCCAAGGGGTTGCCATGACGATCCACACTGTCCCAGTCAATGAAGAGCAGGATGTTCCCCATTGGCTGGGAGAGCAGTGCAGTGACCTGAGCTAACATCAATGGGTCAGCCCAGGTCACTGCAGGGCATGACAAGTGCTGCTGTCAGCGAGGTACATTACCTGCGCTGATCTCCAGCACTGCTGACAGCCCCTGTCACTAAGTTCAATGACTGCCGCCTTCACAGCCAAGAATCGCGAGAGGCCCGTGACGTCACCGCTAGTCAGTCTCGGGTCGGAAGCGAGAGGTGATGTGACAAGCGGCGGCCATGGAGGACAGTGACAGCGCTGAGGTCGGGATGGCGGGACTTCATCACCGCAGGCAGGGCCGGCTCCAGGTTTTTGTGGGCCCCGGGCGGAAGAGTCCCAGTGGGCCCCATAAACACGGAGACACACACACATACACAGATACATACACGTACATATACATATTTAAAGACAAACTCACAAAAATACATATAAACAGACAAATCTATACAGTCATATACACTGACATACATAGATACACATCATACATGCATACATACAGAGACACACACTGCTATGCTGCATACATACATACATACAGACACACACATACTGCTCTGCTGCATACATACACATAGACAGACACACACACTGCTCTGCTACATACATACATATAGACAGACACACACATACTGCTCTGCTGCATACATACATACAGACACACACACACACTGCTCTGCTGCATACATACATACAGACACACACACACACTGCTCTGCTGCATACATACATACAGACAGACACGCATACTGCTCTGCTGCATACATACATGCATACATACATACACGCATACTGCTCTGCTGCATACATACATGCATACATACAGACACGCATACTGCTCTGCTGCATACATACATGCATACATACAGACAGACACGCATATTGCTCTGCTGCATATATATATATACATACATACAGACACGCATACTGCTCTGCTGCATATATACATACATATAGACACGCATACTGCTCTGCTGCATATATACATACATATAGACACGCATACTGCTCTGCTGCATATATACATACATATAGACACGCATACTGCTCTGCTGCATATATACATACATATAGACACGCATACTGCTCTGCTGCATATATACATACATATAGACACGCATACTGCTCTGCTGCATATATACATACATATAGACACGCATACTGCTCTGCTGCATACATACATACATATAGACACGCATACTGCTCTGCTGCATATATACATACATATAGACACGCATACTGCTCTGCTGCATATATACATACATACAGACACGCATACTGCTCTGCTGCATATATACATACATATAGACACGCATACTGCTCTGCTGCATATATACATACATATAGACACGCATACTGCTCTGCTGCATATATACATACATATAGACACGCATACTGCTCTGCTGCATATATACATACATATAGTCACGCATACTGCTCTGCTGCATATATACATACATATAGACACGCATACTGCTCTGCTGCATATATATATACATATAGACACGCATACTGCTCTGCTGCATATATACATACATATAGTCACGCATACTGCTCTGCTGCATATATACATACATATAGACACGCATACTGCTCTGCTGCATATATATATACATATAGACACGCATACTGCTCTGCTGCATATATACATACATATAGACACGCATACTGCTCTGCTGCATATATACATACATATAGTCACGCATACTGCTCTGCTGCATATATACATACATATAGACACGCATACTGCTCTGCTGCATATATACATACATATAGACACGCATTCTGCTCTGCTGCATATATACATACATATAGACACGCATACTGCTCTGCTGCATATATACATACATATAGTCACGCATACTGCTCTGCTGCATATATACATACATATAGTCACGCATACTGCTCTGCTGCATATATACATACATATAGACACGCATACTGCTCTGCTGCATATATACATACATATAGACACGCATACTGCTCTGCTGCATATATACATACATACAGACACGCATACTGCTCTGCTGCATATATACATACATATAGACACGCATACTGCTCTGCTGCATATATACATACATATAGACACGCATACTGCTCTGCTGCATATATACATACATATAGACACGCATACTGCTCTGCTGCATATATACATACATACAGACACGCATACTGCTCTGCTGCATATATACATACATATAGACACGCATACTGCTCTGCTGCATATATACATACATATAGACACGCATACTGCTCTGCTGCATATATACATACATACAGACACGCATACTGCTCTGCTGCATATATACATACATATGGACACGCATACTGCTCTGCTGCATATATACATACATATAGACACGCATACTGCTCTGCTGCATATATACATACATATAGTCACGCATACTGCTCTGCTGCATATATACATACATATAGACACGCATACTGCTCTGCTGCATATATACATACATACAGACACGCATACTGCTCTGCTGCATATATACATACATATAGACACGCATACTGCTCTGCTGCATATATACATACATACAGACACGCATACTGCTCTGCTGCATATATACATACATATAGACACGCATACTGCTCTGCTGCATATATACATACATATAGACACGCATACTGCTCTGCTGCATATATACATACATATAGTCACGCATACTGCTCTGCTGCATATATACATACATATAGACACGCATACTGCTCTGCTGCATATATACATACATACAGACACGCATACTGCTCTGCTGCATATATACATACATATAGACACGCATACTGCTCTGCTGCATATATACATACATACAAACACACACCTTGCTCTGCGGGGCCCACACACGCGGCTCCGGGGGTCACACACGCGGCTCCGGGGCCCACACACGCGGCTCTGGGGGCCACACACACGGCTCCGGGGGCCACACACACGGCTCTGCGGGGCCCACACACGCACGGGGGGACAGGGAGGGGCGGGGAGGGAGTGATGTCCCACATACTGATCAGGTCACGGTGCAGATGGGGCCCACACAGCGCCGGAGGGAAGCTGCACTTGGGTAGAGGAAATAACATTTATGATTATGTACTTAATCGTAGAACACTGGGTAAAACAGACACAGAAAAAGACTTGGGTGTATTGGTGGATGGTAAACTTCACTTTAGTGGACAGTGTCAGGCAGCTGCTGCCAGGGCTAATAAAATAATGGGATGTATTAAAAGAGGTATAAG
Organism: Anomaloglossus baeobatrachus; assembly: GCF_048569485.1. Taxonomy (NCBI): domain Eukaryota; kingdom Metazoa; phylum Chordata; class Amphibia; order Anura; family Aromobatidae; genus Anomaloglossus; species Anomaloglossus baeobatrachus. The sequence continues at coordinate 217,709 of NW_027441964.1, read as the reverse complement.
TGTTCATGAAAAAAATATAGTTCTACCTCTGTACAAGTCACTAGTGCGACCACACTTAGAATACTGTGTACAATTCTGGTCACCGATATATAAGAAGGACATAGCTGAACTAGAGAGGGTGCAGAGAAGAGCCACCAAGATTATTAGAGGAATGGGTGGGCTGCAATACCAAGACAGGTTATTAAACTTGGGGTTATTTAGTTTGGAAAAACGAAGGCTTAGGGGGGATCTAATCACAATGTATAAATATATGAGGGGACAGTACAGAGACCTTTCCAAAGATCTTTTTACACCAAGGCCTGCGACTGGAACACGGGGGCATCCACTACGTCTTGAGGAAAGAAGGTTTAATCATAATCACAGACGAGGATTCTTTACTGTACGAGCAGTGAGACTATGGAACTCTCTGCCACATGATGTTGTAATGAGTGATTCACTACTAACATTTAAGCAGAGCCTGGACGCCTTTCTTGAAAAATGTAATATTACCAGTTATGTATATTAGATTTTATGACAGGGTATTGATCCAGGGAACTAGTCTGATTGCCGGATGTGGAGTCAGGAAGGAAATTTTTTCCCCATTGGAACTTGTTTGCCACATTGGGGTTTTTTTGCCTTCCTCTGGATCAACATGTTAGGCTACAGGTTGAACTAGATGGACTTAGAGTCTCCCTTCAACCTTAAAAACTATGATACTATGATACTATGATGTGCTGGGGGTCGCTGGCTGGCACTGTGACTCCTTCATCTGTGCGACCGAGCAGGACGCCGGGCGGTAGCTCCGCCCACAGATGATGCTCAATGAAGGAGAACACACCCTTAAAGAGCCGGCAGCCACAGTTTCCAGTGCCAAGGACTGCTGCCTCCGGACCGACCGCAGGTAAGCCGAGCGGGACCGTGTGTGTGTGTGTGTGTGTGTGTGTGTGTATGTGTGTGTGTGTATGTGTGTGTATGTATGTATGTGTACATGCCGCGGGCAGGAGGGGGCGGAGCGAGCTGAGCGGGGAAGTGTGGGCTTCCTGCACGTAACTAGGATAAACATCGGGTTACTAACCAAAGCGCTTTGCTTGGATACCCGATGTTTATCTTGGTTACCAGCTTGTGGCAGGCTGCCAGCGATGGCTCCTGCACACTGTAGCTGTAAAAAGCCCTGCTTTTTGCTGCTAGAACCGTTCTCGAACGTTTCTAGAACTACCGATCTTTTAGCAAAAAGCTCGAGTTCTAGTTCGATCAGCCCAAAAATCACTCGAGCCTAGAACTGGAGAACCACGAACCGCGAACCGCGCTCAACTCTATCCACAACCTCTTGTAGCCCAAGCAAAGAGCCTACCACTACACCAACACAGAGAAGTTGGTGACAGAGTTTACATTAGTTCACATAATCCTAGTGACTGTGCACACAACATGGCCAAACAAAAGCAAAAGACAGTCCCTGGCCTATCAATCCAATGGAAACTCATATACAACATAGTCCATTGGACTAGGCAATTACATGCTACGAGAGGTTGTGGGTTCGACTCTGGGGCAAGACCCATGGGCTTTGTATGGCTGCATGTAATTGCCTAGTCCAATGTACTGTGTTACCTATGAGTTTCCATTGGATTGATAGGCCAGGTACTGTCTTTTGCTTTTGTTTGGCCATGTTGTGTGCGCAGTCACTAGGATTATGTTAATTAATGTAGAGTCGGTTTCCAACTTCACTGAGTTGGTTTAGTGGTAGGCTCTTTGCTTGTTCTCCAAGAGGTTGTGGGTTCGACTCTGAGGCAAGGCCCATGAACTTTGTTTGGCTGCATGTAATTGCCTAGTCTAATGGACTGTGTTGCCTATGAGTTTCCATTGGATTGAATGGCCAGGTACTGTCTTTTGTTTTCGTTTGGCCATGTTGTGTGCGCAGTCACTAGGATTATGTGAATTAATGCTATTGGATTTTTCAAGTCAGTATTCACACAGCAGTTTCTGCTATTTCATGTATTCCCCTTACATAGTCACTGGTGTGCATACCTTATCTCCCCATAGTGATGTTTTTTTAGGTTTTTGCACCCAGTTCGGACTTAGAATGGTGTTCCAAACGTTATTCCTATTTGTTAGTATTTTTTCGTTTGTGAACCCTCCCCAACCACACCTATTGCCAATCCATATCATACGCATAAATAGCCTGGGTCTCAGCTTCCCATACACGGTAGGTTTTTTAACTGCATGAGAGGACACACACAAGCTAGGGACCCCAACGTAGAGAAATACTTTGGCGTAGTGTTGGGGCTCTATTGCATTGATCAATTCAGTAGCTAAATTTCTCTTGATTCATATGTTCATGGCAGTAATGCAGATTCCATTTTTCACATATTCACTCTTGCATATAGCTATTGAAATTTTCAAGTCAGTATTCACACTGCAGTTTCTGCTATTTCATGTATTCCCCTTACATAGTCACTGGTGTGCATACCTTATCTCCCCATAGTGCCTGGGATCTGACCCAGACACTAGCAGTTTTGCACTCCTACCCAAAACTGGCCTCCTCACTGAACTCACTACCTCCACGGTTCAACTCTAAACTGAACTTCAACTAACTGACTGGTTTTCCCACCTCCAGGCCTGTGAACTCCTTGGTGGGTGGGGCCAACCGCCTGGCTCCGCCCCACCTGGTGTGGACATCAGCCCCTGGAGGGAGGCAACAACGGTTTTGTGTCTGACTAGTGTAACTATCCGGGAAAGGGGGTGTGTGTGTGTTATGTCTGTGACTAACTGGCTAGTCCAGGGCGTCACACTTGCACCCCCTTCTTGTGATGTGAAGGTGTGTAGTCAGTGCCTACGTGTAATTCCTGACACCACTCCTCTGGCTGACTTGGTGAGCTGTCACTGACTGGGTGGGGTGCAGTAATGGTGGATGCTGCTGCTGCTTGGATAGCATGTGTATCTACTGTGAACAGCTTATCAATGGTGGCAAATCGGGGCAGCTTAACCTCTTGCTCTCCGCAGTTCAACACTCTCACGCGCACTCTTCCCTTCCGTATTAATGAATAAAACTGTGATATAAATAGTATATAGATACCCCACAAATGCAGATAAAGGTAGGTTATGGGAAAAGGGAGAAGAGGGAAACAGGAAAATAGTGTAATAAAGTATACCTTCCAGGGGGGAGAGGAAATGGCAGCACAGCCAGTGGAGGTGAAGCAAGGGGAAGCCTGCAACTAAATTGTTGAGAGCATTATCACATGGTGACTGAGCCTGATTGTAACGGGAGCATAGAGGTGCCGATCCTGTCTTACCTGCGTTGGTGTAGAAGTGGGTTTCCAGTGGTGGAGTCAGCTGTGTGCAGTAGTGGCTGTGGGTTCTTTTATGTGCGACCGTAGTAATAGCTGCGCCCACTTCCTGTATGGGAGTGGAATGCAGTGAGGCTAATGGAACGCACGTCCACGTGCCGCGCCCCTGAAGGTAATACCGATCATTGAATACAAAAAAAATTCTCATACTACTGTATGGGGGTCCCTATATTTAATATGATATCCAAGCCACAGCATCCACCGTTACTTCACCACACCCATTCAGTGACAGCTCACCAAGTCAACCAGAGGAGTGGTGTAAGGAATTACACGTAGGCACTGACTCCACACCTTCACATCACAAGAAGCGGGTCCACAGGGTAGTGCAAGAATACGAGCAAGTCTTCAGCAAACATCCGCTAGACTTTGGGAGAATAAAAGGGGTCCATATTCATGGTTTAAGAACTTGGGTTCTAACGTGCCCAGAGTATGCTCCACTCTATGCTCCCTTTACAATCAGGCTCAGTCACCATGTGATAACGCTCTCAACTCTTTAGTTGCAGGCTTCCTTTTGCTTCACCTCCACTGGCTGTGCTGCCATTTCCTCTCACCCCCAGAAGGTATACTTTATTACACTATTTTCCTCTTTCCCTGTTCCCCCTTTTCCCATAACCTACCTTTATTTACAATTGTGGGGTATCTATATGATATTTACATCATAGTTTTATTCATTAGTGCGGAAGGGAAGAGTGCCCGTGAGAGTGTTAAACTGCGGAGAGCAGGAGGTTAAGCTGCCCCGACTTGCCACCATTGATAAGCTGTTCACAGTAGATACACATGCTATCCAAGTAGCAGCATCCACTATTACTGCACCCCACCCAGTCAGTGACTGCTCACCAAGTCAGCCAGAGGAGTGGTGTAAGGAATTACACGTAGGCACTGACTCCACACCTTCACATCACAAGAAGCGGGTCCACAGGGTAGTGCAAGAATACGAGCGAGCAAGTCTTCAGCAAACATCCGCTAGATTTTGGGGGAATAAAAGGGGTCCAACACTACATCCCCACAGGTGCACACCCACCCATCAAAGAGAGCTATAAGCCAATACCACCTTCACATTACCAGTGTACCAAGGACATGTTGAGCAACATGAAGGCGGCTGGGGTTATCCGTGACAGTTGTAGCCTTTGGGCAGCTCCGTTGGTCCTGTTAAAGAAGAAGGACAGCACCACTCCCCCGTATTGAGGAATCGCTAGCTGCATTGAGAACTGCAAATTATTTTTCTACCCTTGATCTCACTAGTCACTATTGGCTAGTGTCCGTTGCTGAGGCAGACCGGGGGAAGACCGCCTTTGCCACCCCTATGGCGCTGGAGGTCGGCAGACTGTTGTTCAAAAGCAGTGTCTGACGAACAAATTTGCTTCATCCTGAGGAACTGGCCAGTCGGTACGGCCCGGATGGTGGAGGGGGTATGAGCAGAAGAAGCATGCAGCAGTGCGTTGACTGATGTTTCCTTCCTATGGACGTCGGTCTGAACAATTCGCTCAGAACCGAATGAAATTTTAATATCCAGGAAGTCAACGCAACTGCTGCTATGCTTATGCGTCAATCTGATGTTAAAGGTGTTGTTATTAAGTTCCTCCATAAATGTCTCGAGCTGCTCCACAGTGCCCTGCCAAAAAATCAAAATATCATCAATATACCTTAGCCAGCACTGCACATGGGCGCCAGCCCCTGCACCTCCGTCACCAAAAACCAACCAATCCCAGTACCTCTGCCTTCTATCTAGGTGCCTTGAGTTATGTCCTGTAAACTGTCACAGCGACCCAGACACACATGTGTAGTAGGGGAATATCCCTGCTGAGATGCCAGTGCTAGAGCACTCGTTTGCTGTGGAGTTGAACGCTATGTGAGCAGTTCTTACCTTCAATGAGCAGAAGTCTCTTTTTTCAGATTTCAATATCTCTGTGGGTATCTGGCAGAAATATGGAATACTCTTTACTGCTAAGACCCTGTACACCACTCCCACTAAAGGGGGCTTTACACGCTGCGACATCGCTAATGCGGAGTCGTTGGGGTCACGGAATTTGTGACGCACATCCGGCCGCATTAGCGATGTTGCTGCGTGTGACACCGATGAGCGATTTTGCATCGTTGCAAAAACGTGCAAAATCGCTCATCGGTGACATGGGTCTCCATTCTCGATTATCGTTACTGCAGCAGTAACGATGTAGTTCGTCGCTCCTGCGGCAGCACACATCACTCCGTGTGACACCGCAGAAACGAGGAACCTCTCCTTACCTGCCTCCCAGCCGCTATGAGGAAGGAAGGAGGTGGGCGGGATGTTCCGGCCACTCATCTCCGCCCCTCCGCTGCTATTGGGCGGTCGCTCAGTGACGTCGCTGTGACGCCGCACGGACCGCCCCCTTAGAAAGGAGGCGGTTCGCCGGTCACAGCGACGTCGCCGGTCAGGTAAGTATGTGTGACGGGTCTGGTCGGTGTTGTGCGGCATGGGCAGCGATTTGCCCGTGTCGCGCAACAGATGGGGCGGGTACCCACACTAGCGATATCGGGACCGATATCGCAGTGTGTAAAGTAGCCTTTAGTCACATGACCAAGACTGTATCTGTGTCCCTACAACACACTTGAGACAAATGTGTGTGTGAGCCTGCATTGTGGGGTATATATAATATATTATAGAGCTGGGAAGGATCATTCTAAGCAGTGAGCTGTTCCAGTATTTGTAGGAAAATACCCAGTAGAAGCATCAAACACAGCACCAATACCTCCCATCAGTATCCCACCACAGTGCCATGTAACCCATGCCCTACACTCCCATCTACACCAATACTATACAGGCACAAACTAGTATATCTGACTAAAAGCCCCCAAAATATGAAGAACGGCCTATAGTTGAGTGTGGATATAAAATCTATGTGAGCAGAGCTAGAATAGAAATCACTGATCGCATTGAAGTCATTCTGACCATAAATCACCATGATATCAAGGTGAGGAGTTGTGTGTTACTGCTGGGAGGAAAGGGTTAACAGTGGAATATTAAGGTGCATTTCTGTGTGCAGTGTTACTAGTCAATGTAACAATTCAATATGAGCTGCTCTTGGTGCCGGGGGAGGGAGATGCTCTCCTGAGCAAGATAGATGGGGAATTAACATGATATCTATATAGTGTAAGGCAGGGGGTCTCAAACTCGGCTGGGTGTATGGGCCGCACAGAGGAAAAAAATAATTTGGGGGCCTGCATTCTTTGCAGGACAAAGTGACATTTTTATTGGTACCATATATATATATTTTTTTCACACACCTTTGGATGACTGATTTTCAACATTTTTCACTTGTTTATTATAACAAATGTGCACATTCTTTGGTTAAATCTAAAAAAAAAAAATTTGATGTTAAAAAAAAGTCATGCCTTATTTTGTTTTTTTTTACATTTTATCCCTTTCTTTTAACTAATAGTGTTACAATTATGACGCTAGCGTTTTGTGAAGGGAATGCTTTGCCTACTTCCGTGACTATGGCCTTCCGGAACTGCTGCATTTTGGCTGACCTCTCCGCCTCGGGAATAAGAGACATAAAGTTCTCCTTGTAGCGTGGGTCTAACAGTGTTACCAACCAGTAATGATTGTCGGCCAAGATGTTCTTAACGCGAGGGTCACGAGACAGGCAGCTTACCACAAAGTCATCCATGTGTGCCAGACTCTTAACAGCCATCACTTCAGTATCCAGACCAACTCGATGACTGAACATGCTGTCCTCCTCCTTCTCCTCCTCCTCCTCCTCCTCCTCATCATCTACCCTGTCCTCTGGCCAGCCACGCTGAACTGAGCATATGACTGGTATGCATGTCATATCCTCAATTTGGCCGGAGAGTTGCTCCATGTCTTCATCCTCCTCCTCGTCATAGTCCTCCACTGCACGTTGTGATGAGACGAGGCTGGGCTATGTGTTATCACCCACACCCACTACTGTTTCTTGCTCCAACTCATCGTGTTCCGCCTGCAATGCATCATGTTTGGTTTTGAGCAGAGACCGTTTTAGAAGGCAGAGAAGCGGTATGGTGACGCTAATAATGGCGTCATCGCCGCTCACCATCTTGGTGGAGTCCTCAAAGTTTTGGAGGATGGTACATACGTCGGACATCCATCTCCACTCCTCAGGTGTTATGTGTGGAGTTTGACCCATTTCCCGACGGCTTAGGTGATGCAGGTACTCAACAACTGCCCTCTTCTGCTCACATATCCTGATCAACATGTGCAGAGTTGAATTCCAACGCGTGGGGACATCACACACCAGTCTGTGAGCCGGAAGATGCAAACGACGCTGAAAGCCGGCAAGGCCGGCTGAAGCAGTAGGTGACTTTCGAAAATGTGCAGACAGGCAGCGAACTTTTACCAGCAGATCAGACAGCTCTGGGTATGACTTTAGAAACCGCTGAACCACGAGGTTGAGCACATGGGCCATGCATGGAACATGTGTCAGCTGGCCTCGCCTCAAAGCCGCCACCAGGTTCCGGCCATTGTCACACACAACCTTTCCTGGCTTTAGGTTCAGAGGTGTGAGCCAGTGATCTGCATGCTGTTTTAGAGCTGTCCACACCTCTTCTGCATTGTGGGGTTTGTCACCTATGCAGATTAGCTGCAGCACAGTCTGTTGCCGCTTCGCCGAGGCAGTGCTGCAGTGCTTCCAGCTTGGGACTGGTGTGGAGGGTAAAGTGGATGAGGATGCGCAGGAGGAGGAGGAGGCTGAAGAGCATGACATTCCGGAGCTGTAGAGTGTGGGTGAAACCCTGACTGAGGTAGGGCCTGCAAACCTTGGTGTGGGAAGGACTTGTTCCGTTCCTCGCTCAAACTGGGTCCCAGCTGGGCTGGGCTGGGTCCCTACCCGGCTGGGTAGGGCGTTGTGGGGGGTTTGTCTATCTCCGTTTGAGGTGAGTTTGTTTAAGTTAGCCTTTTCTTTGGCGTTTTTTGGAGCCCTGCGGGTTGGGGAGTTGGTATCGCCCAGTAAGGCGTTCCCCGGGGGCTTGGATTGGGGTGACATTATGTCAGTGGAAAACGGAGTTGAATTTTGGATTAAGAAATCGAAAACTGATCAGAGAGGTGTGGGTAGACTAGTCCGTTTGGGGATGGTTGTGGCATCTGATATGTGCCCGTTCAAGTGTCTCGGGAATTTTCAACAGATCCGTCCGAAGGTGGATGGCCCCTTATTATGTCATGAGGATGGGTCCTTTTTATCGAGATACCAATTTGTGAGTGTTTTTAGGGCATGTTTGAAGTCGTTGGGGTTAGATCCGAAGTCTTTCGGATTGGGGCAGCGACGGAGGCCTCTATATGCGGCCTACCGGAGGAGACAGTTAAGCAGATTGGTAGGTGGAAGTCGCAGCGCTTTAAGTCGTATGTACGTCCCCAGGTGGTTGTTGGCAATTGAGGGGAAAAGGGGGGGGTATTAGGGTAGCAATGGGGGGGGGTGAGAGTGTGTGTTTTTTGTCAATTTGGTTTGGTGAGGCAATAAAATGGTGTCGTCTGTACATTTTGTATTGCAGAAGCACCCCCTCTTCCTTCCCTGGTCTGGATCCTTGGCCACTCTTATGTGTATTGGGGAGCCCGACGAGCGGACGCGAGATGGAACGGGAGACAGCTAGGTTTTGAGAAGGACCTGGCTCTCGTGCGATGGCTCGGTGTTCGGGGGTTAGGGTGGAACAGGGTGTTGCAGGAGGTGCATAGATACGCCCGGTTCGACAGACCTCCTGACATGTTAGTGTTGCATGCCGGGGGGAATGATTTGGGTGGGCGTCCTTTTCGAATCTTGATAAAGGACATCAAACATGATTTGTTACGGTTATGGGTGTCGTTTCCAGGTCTAACGATAGTCTGGTCGGAGATAGTAGCGAGAAAGAGTTGGCAGAAAGCGCGGTCAGTTGACAGGTTGAACAAGGCGCGGGCGAAGGTTAATAGGGCGATCTCGAAGTTTGTTAGTCGGAACGGGGGTATAGCAATACGGCATATTGAGTTGGAAAGGACGGAAGAGGAATTTTGGTTGGCTGACGGGGTACACCTTAATGCGGTGGGAACTGACTTATGGGCTCTTGGCTTGCAGGGAGGTATTGAGAGGGCCCTTTGGTTGCGGGGGGTCTCAGGCACTTGAAGGGTTTCAAGGTGCCTTCGTTGTGGTGTTGTTTATTGGTGGGTCCTTGAAGTTGGTTTAAAATTGGTTCGGGGATTCATCCGGGTATGGATCCCCTCATTGGCAGAATTGATGGTCCCCTGGTGATTTTGGGGGGGAACCCCGACGGGGTATGTCGGGGCCCCTGGGGGTGTGGTTGGGGTTGACGGAGGATTAACCCTTACCATTTGGTGCTCCTGAGCCAGTGTGGGTAATGGCTGGGAGCAAGTTGAGGTTTTTTATTGCTCGGTTATGGGAATCACCAGGGTTTTGGTAGCTTCAAGGACCTTACCACATTGCAAATTTTATTGGTTATGTATTCTTGTTAATAAAATGGCTGCTATGGCCAAAATTATCCAAAGATAAATTTGTGTCTGTGTAATTACTTTTAAATAAGAAATGGGAATGGAGGTGTGGGGTATGAAAGGAAGACCGGAGTCAACAATTCCAGGGTCAAGCATGTTTATTTGCCTAAGCTTCGTTCCAGGGTAGAAAGGGTAAGAGTGCCTTTCAGAATTCGAAGTGGTCGGACTGTACGGGCCACCAAGAACTGCAGGAGAGCTTGAACATCTTCCCATGGATTTGCGACATCCTCCCTCATCAGTTACGTAGGTAAGCAGGTTCTCAGCATTGCAGCCCATTTGTTATCTTAAGTTAGTTAAGCGGGGTTAACTAACCTGTCAGTTCAGCCTCAGGTCTAAAGCAGAGGCCTGGACTCCACTCCTTACTCCTCACTCCACAACTCTCCTTAAAAACAACTGACTCCTTTTTCCTGCCCCGGGGTCTCCAGACCCCTAGGTGGGCGTTTCCTTCCGTCTGGTCCTGCCCACTGGTGTGCCTGTCTTTCCCTGGGGGAGGTGACTAGGGTTTTCTGGTTGGCTTTGTGTGACTTAGGTGAGGGAAGTTGTTATGCGGGGGCCTATGTGTGACTACCTGCAGTGTCAGGGCGTCACATATGTATGTGTGTATGTCTGCTAAAGGAATCCGCACCGTCATATTTACAAACACAAAATGTTGACTCTATGCACAGAAGAGAGTCATTCTATTTACATGATTTGTGTTTTTTTACCTTTTAAAACTATCATTAAATGTTAAGTTTTAGTTAGGGATTTATGCTTCTGTCTGTCTCTCTCCCAGTCTCTGTCATCTGTCTGTCTCTGTGTGTCTCTATCTCTATCCATGTCTGTCTGTCTCTCTATCTCTGTCTGTCTCTCTGTGTCTGTCTGTCTCTCTCTCTCTTTGTGGCTGTCTGTTTCTATGTCTGTCTGTCTCTTTTCCAGGCCTGTCTCTTTTCCACGTCTGTCTCTTTTCCAGGTCTGTCTCTTTCCCTGTCTGTCTGTCTCTTCCCCTGTCTGTCTCTTCCCCTGTCTGTCTCTTCCCCTGTCTGTCTCTGTATTTCTTTGTCTGTCTCTGTCTTTCTCTTCCCCTGTCTGTCTCTTTCTCTGTCTCTCTCTGCCTGTCTCTCTTTGTCTCTCTCTGTCTGACTCATTCCCCGTTTGTCTCTTTCCCTGTCTATCTCTGTATTTCTTTGTCTGTCTCTATCTGTCTGTCTCTCTCTGTCTGTCTCTTCCCCTGTCTGTCTCTTTCCCTGTCGGTCTGCCTTTTCTCCTGCCTGTCTCTGTATGTTTGTCTCTGTCTGTTTCCCTATCTGCCTCTGTCTCTTTCTCTGTCTCTGTCTGTCTGCCTTTTTTCCCTGTCTATCTCTGTCTGTCTCTTTCCCTGTCTGCCTCTGTCTGTTTGTCTCTGTCTCTTTCCCTGTCTGTCTATGCCTATCTGTCTCTGTCTGTTTGTCTCTCAGTCTGTGTCTGTCTCTCTCTATCTGTCTCCCCACTGACATCATATTATCTCACACATAAGCTTCTTATACTATGAATGTCCTTTGTTCCTATAGCAACCAATCACAGCTGCTATTAATAACTTGCAGCTCCCACCTCCATTCAGTTTAATGGAGGCAGGTTTTTTGGAGAGTAACTGTAAAGCGCGGGGTTAAATATTCCTGTTAAAACATAGTCTACAACATTCCCTGAGTCACATGAGGTGTCTGCAAAATTTTGTGTTTGTAAATATGACGGTGCGGATTCCTTTAGCAGACATACACACATACATATGTGACGCCCTGACACTGCAGGTAGTCACACATAGGCCCCCGCATAACAACTTCCCTCACCTAAGTCACACAAAGCCAACCAGAAAATCCTAGTCACCTCCCCCAGGGAAAGACAGGCACACCAGTGGGCAGGACCAGACGGAAGGAAACGCCCACCTAGGGGTCTGGAGACCCCGGGGCAGGAAAAAGGAGTCAGTTGTTTTTAAGGAGAGTTGTGGAGTGAGGAGTAAGGAGTGGAGTCCAGGCCTCTGCTTTAGACCTGAGGCTGAACTGACAGGTTAGTTAACCCCGCTTAACTAACTTAAGACAACAAATGGGCTGCAATGCTGAGAACCTGCTTACCTACGTAACTGATGAGGGAGGATGTCGCAAATCCATGGGAAGATGTTCAAGCTCTCCTGCAGTTCTTGGTGGTCCGTACAGTCCGACCACTTCGAATTCTGAAAGGCACTCTTACCCTTTCTACCCTGGAACGAAGCTTACGCAAATAAACATGCTTGACCCTGGAATTGTTGACTCCGGTCTTCCTTTCATACCCCACACCTCCATTCCCATTTCTTATTTAAAAGTAATTACACAGACACAAATTTATCTTTGGATAATTTTGGCCATAGCAGCCATTTTATTAACAAGAATACATAACCAATAAAATTTGCAATGTGGTAAGGTCCTTGAAGCTACCAAAACCCTGGTGATTCCCATAACCGAGCAATAAAAAACCTCAACTTGCTCCCAGCCGTTACCCACACTGGCTCAGGAGCACCAAATGGTAAGGGTTAATCCTCCGTCAACCCCAACCACACCCCCAGGGGCCCCGACATACCCCGTCGGGGTTCCCCCCCAAAATCACCAGGGGACCATCAATTCTGCCAATGAGGGGATCCATACCCGGATGAATCCCCGAACCAATTTTAAACCAACTTCAAGGACCCACCAATAAACAACACCACAACGAAGGCACCTTGAAACCCTTCAAGTGCCTGAGACCCCCCGCAACCAAAGGGCCCTCTCAATACCTCCCTGCAAGCCAAGAGCCCATAAGTCAGTTCCCACCGCATTAAGGTGTACCCCGTCAGCCAACCAAAATTCCTCTTCCGTCCTTTCCAACTCAACATGCCGTATTGCTATACCCCCGTTCCGACTAACAAACTTCGAGATCGCCCTATTAACCTTCGCCCGCGCCTTGTTCAACCTGTCAACTGACCGCGCTTTCTGCCAACTCTTTCTCGCTACTATCTCCGACCAGACTATCGTTAGACCTGGAAACGACACCCATAACCGTAACAAATCATGTTTGATGTCCTTTATCAAGATTCGAAAAGGACGCCCACCCAAATCATTCCCCCCGGCATGCAACACTAAGATGTCAGGAGGTCTGTCCAACCGGGCGTATCTATGCACCTCCTGCAACACCCTGTTCCACCCTAACCCCCGAACACCGAGCCATCGCACGAGAGCCAGGTCCTTCTCAAAACCTAGCTGTCTCCCGTTCCATCTCGCGTCCGCTCGTCGGGCTCCCCAATACACATAAGAGTGGCCAAGGATCCAGACCAGGGAAGGAAGGGGGGGTGCTTCTGCAATACAAAATGTACAGACGACACCATTTTATTGCCTCACCAAACCAAATTGACAAAAAACACACACTCTCACCCCCCCCCATTGCTACCCTAATACCCCCCCTTTTCCCCTCAATTGCCAACAACCACCTGGGGACGTACATACGACTTAAAGCGCTGCGACTTCCACCTACCAATCTGCTTAACTGTCTCCTCCGGTAGGCCGCATATAGAGGCCTCCGTCGCTGCCCCAATCCGAAAGACTTCGGATCTAACCCCAACGACTTCAAACATGCCCTAAAAACACTCACAAATTGGTATCTCGATAAAAAGGACCCATCCTCGTGACATAATAAGGGGCCATCCACCTTCGGACGGATCTGTTGAAAATTCCCGAGACACTTGAACGGGCACATATCAGATGCCACAACCATCCCCAAACGGACTAGTCTACCCACACCTCTCTGATCAGTTTTCGATTTCCTAATCCAAAATTCAACTCCGTTTTCCACTGACAATGTCACCCCAATCTAAGCCCCCGGGGAACGCCTTACTGGGCGATACCAACTCCCCAACCCGCAGGGCTCCAAAAAACGCCAAAGAAAAGGCTAACTTAAACAAACTCACCTCAAACGGAGATAGACAAACCCCCCACAACGCCCTACCCAGCCGGGTAGGGACCCAGCCCAGCCCAGCTGGGACCCAGTTTGAGCAAGGAACGGAACAAGTCCTTCCCACACCAAGGTTTGCAGGCCCTACCTCAGTCAGGGTTTCACCCACACTCTACAGCTCCGGAATGTCATGCTCTTCAGCCTCCTCCTCCTCCTGCGCATCCTCATCCACTTTACCCTCCACACCAGTCCCAAGCTGGAAGCACTGCAGCACTGCCTCGGCGAAGCGGCAACAGGCTGTGCTGCAGCTAATCTGCATAAGTGACAAATCCCACAATGCAGAAGAGGTGTGGACAGCTCTAAAACAGCATGCAGATCACTGGCTCACACCTCTGAACCTAAAGCCAGGAAAGGTTGTGTGTGACAATGGCCGGAACCTAGTGGCGGCTTTGAGGCGAGGCCAGCTGACACATGTTCCATGCATGGCCCATGTGCTCAACCTCGTGGTTCAGCGGTTTCTAAAGTCATACCCAGAGCTGTCTGATCTGCTGGTAAAAGTTCGCCGCCTGTCTGCACATTTTCGAAAGTCACCTACTGCTTCAGCCGGCCTTGCCGGCTTTCAGCGTCGTTTGCATCTTCCGGCTCACAGACTGGTGTGTGATGTCCCCACGCGTTGGAATTCAACTCTGCACATGTTGATCAGGATATGTGAGCAGAAGAGGGCAGTTGTTGAGTACCTGCATCACCTAAGCCGTCGGGAAATGGGTCAAACTCCACACATAACACCTGAGGAGTGGAGATGGATGTCCGACCTATGTACCATCCTCCAAAACTTTGAGGACTCCACCAAGATGGTGAGCGGCGATGACGCCATTATTAGCGTCACCATACCGCTTCTCTGCCTTCTAAAACGGTCTCTGCTCAAAACCAAACATGATGCATTGCAGGCGGAACACGATGAGTTGGAGCAAGAAACAGTAGTGGGTGTGGGTGATAACACATAGCCCAGCCTCGTCTCATCACAACGTGCAGTGGAGGACTATGACGAGGAGGAAGATGAAGACATGGAGCAACTCTCCGGCCAAATTGAGGATATGACATGCATACCAGTCATATGCTCAGTTCAGCGTGGCTGGCCAGAGGACAGGGTAGATGAGGAGGAGGAGAAGGAGGAGGACAGCATGTTCAGTCATCGTGTTGGTCTGGATACTGAAGTGATGGCTGTTAAGAGTCTGGCGCACATGGATGACTTTATGGTAAGCTGCCTGTCTCGTGACCCTCGCGTTAAGAACATCTTGGCCGACAATCATTACTGGTTGGTAACACTGTTAGACCCACGCTACAAGGAGAACTTTATGTCTCTTATTCCCGAGGCGGAGAGGTCAGCCAAAATGCAGCAGTTCCGGAAGGCCATAGTCACGGAAGTAGGCAAAGCATTCCCTTCACAAAACGCTAGCGTCATAATTGTAACACTATTAGTTAAAAGAAAGGGATAAAATGTAAAAAAAAACAAAATAAGGCATGACTTTTTTTTAACATCACATTTATTTTTTTTAGATTTAACCAAAGAATGTGCACATTTGTTATAATAAACAAGTGAAAAATGTTGAAAATCAGTCATCCAAAGGTGTGTAAAAAAAATATATACATATATGGTACCAATAAAAATGTCACTTTGTCTTGCAAAGAATGCAGCCCCCCAAATTATTTTTTTCCTCTGTGCGGCCCATACACCCAGCCGAGTTTGAGACCCCCTGCCTTACACTATATAGATATTATGTTCATTCCCCATCTATCTTGCTCAGGAGAGCATCTCCCTCCCCCGGCACCAAGAGCAGCTCATACTGAATTGTTACATTGACTAGTAACACTGCACACAGAAATGCACCTTAATATTCCACTGTTAACCCTTTCCTCCCAGCAGTAACACACAACTCCTCACCTTGATATCATGGTGATTTATGGTCAGAATGACTTCAATGCGATCAGTGATTTCTATTCTAGCTCTGCTCACATAGATTTTATATCCACACTCAACTATAGGCCGTTCTTCATATTTTGGGGGCTTTTAGTCAGATATACTAGTTTGTGCCTGTATAGTATTGGTGTAGATGGGAGTGTAGGGCATGGGTTACATGGCACTGTGGTGGGATACTGATGGGAGGTATTGGTGCTGTGTTTGATGCTTCTACTGGGTATTTTCCTACAAATACTGGAACAGCTCACTGCTTAGAATGATCCTTCCCAGCTCTATAATATATTATATATACCCCACAATGCAGGCTCACACACACATTTGTCTCAAGTGTGTTGTAGGGACACAGATACAGTCTTGGTCATGTGACTAAAGGCTACTTTACACACTGCGATATCGGTCCCGATATCGCTAGTGTGGGTACCCGCCCCCATCTGTTGCGCGACACGGGTAAATCGCTGCCCATGCCGCACAACACCGACCAGACCCGTCACACATACTTACCTGCCCGGCGACGTCGCTGTGACCGGCGAACCGCCTCCTTTCTAAGGGGGCGGTCCGTGCGGCGTCACAGCGACGTCACTGAGCGACCGCCCAATAGCAGCGGAGGGGCGGAGATGAGTGGCCGGAACATCCCGCCCACCTCCTTCCTTCCTCATAGCGGCTGGGAGGCAGGTAAGGAGAGGTTCCTCGTTTCTGCGGTGTCAGACGGAGTGATGTGTGCTGCCGCAGGAGCGACGAACTACATCGTTACTGCTGCAGTAACGATAATCGAGAATGGAGACCCATGTCACCGATGAGCGATTTTGCACGTTTTTGCAACGATGCAAAATCGCTCATCGGTGTCACACGCAGCAACATCGCTAATGCGGCCGGATGTGCGTCACAAATTCCGTGACCCCAACGACTCCGCATTAGCGATGTCGCAGCGTGTAAAGCCCCCTTTAGTGGGAGTGGTGTACAGGGTCTTAGCAGTAAAGAGTATTCCATATTTCTGCCAGATACCCACAGAGATATTGAAATCTGAAAAAAGAGACTTATGCTCATTGAAGGTAAGAACTGCTCACATAGCGTTCAACTCCACAGCAAACGAGTGCTCTAGCACTGGCATCTCAGCAGGGATATTCCCCTACTACACATGTGTGTCTGGGTCGCTGTGACAGTTTACAGGACATAACTCAGGGCACCTAGACAAAAGGCAGAGGGACTACTTTCTATTTCTGGTGTAGAGCTTAGTACAATATATATATATATACTATTACATGTGACACATGTACCTTGTATTACCATTATTCGCTGTATATGAACCCCTTTTCTCCGGGCATTATTTGTCTATAGCATTTTTCACGAACCTGAGGCAACTGAGAACCCTTCAGTGAAGGAATTCCACTAACCCTCACAATACCAACCAGGGGCCTCCCTGCAGTAACTCAGGTAGTTGTACCCATTCTCTTTCCGCATTCTATGTGTTCTTCTTCTTTCTTCTTTTTTTTCTTTTTTCTTCTTTTTATTTCTATCATGTAGTTCAGGGGTTTATAGATATATGTCCTGCATCTCATATTTCCTTTAGTGGTGCTTCTTACCCATTCTCATATCATTTACCCTAGTATTTCATGATCCTGAGGCGACTGAGAACCCTTTAATAAAGGAATCCTTTTTCACCTGAATTGTCAAGTGATACTTACCAGTGACTATCACGTAATGTTACAGGTAGTTCCATTTTCTTCCTCTTCTTTCTCTCCTTTCTTCTTTGTCACACGGTCCATTGTGTTATAGCCCACGTGTCATGATAACACTTGTACCATCTTTTCATTTAGATTCCACCTACAATTATTTACCGATTCCAGTTCTGGAATAGGCTTTCATCATCTACTCACTAGAATTCTCAAGTGCATAAGGTACTGAGACATATACATGTTCACACCATTATAAAGAACAAAGTTTAAACATTGAGGTTTTTCTCACACCCATGTTCCTGTGTTCTTTGATATGATATGTGTTCATTTCCTTCACTATATAGGATTGCAAGTTTTCCATTTGTACCTTAATGGCAATGATGCTATACAATTGAACACATATCATCCTGTTATCCATATAGGTGTGTATTTACCTGCTTGACTATTTTTGGTTGTTTGATCCAGAATGTTTCTCCAGATAGGTCATGTGGAAATTTTCTTTCCTCAGTACAAATGTTTTCACTATGGCTTTGGAAAAATTTTTTGTATGTGCCTCATGGTCATTTGACCCATTGTACTCTCAAGTAGCAATATATTGTACTGTTATGTTGTACTATGTACTAATTACGTGTTTATATGGTTTTGTAACCCTTTATGATCTTAGATAACTTTATCCTTGATAAAGACCTAAAAACAAGGTCGAAACGTTGGATGAATTATCCTTTTGCACAAATAAAGAATTTTCAGCATTCCAAGAGTTCTTTTCTTACGTTATTAATCACTATAGTGTGCCAGAGCTATTTCTTTTGAATTGACTCTTATTTTTTCTGAGCACCTGCTATATACACAGTGAGCCAGACATATTCAATTTTCATTCAGAAGGCAGAGGGAAGCCTTAGCAGCTGAGCATATATCTTTGCTTGTGAGCATTAGAACAGGCCGGCGATTACAGGGTAACATGAAAAATGTCCAGCTTGCATTATGACTAGAACATGACAATATCCTTTTAAGTACTAACCTATGATGCGTTCCTAAGCAGTTGATGTTATATGTTCTACATTTCATTTTCTGCATACTTTACAAGTAGTAGAATTTGCTTTGATATAGGCAACTGGATTTTCACAATGAAAAGGCAAAGGATAACGCCCGAAAAAGACGCCATACATTATGTCAGTGCCATCACTGACAAACCTGGATTGACCATGAAATACGGTATGGAGAGCTGTTGTCATCGTATTAGATAGATAAGAATGATTATATGTATTGTAGAAATGTCTCCTATCATGTTCCCTAATTTTTTATTATGTCCACATCCTGGTCCCCATCTTGGACATCATAACAAACGTGCACTTTTTTGTTTAATTTACACATTGGACCATAGGAAAAATGACACTACAGCTACAGAGGTGACCGTCTGATAGCCCAGCTCGACTATCCATCTCTACTGAAGACCCTTTCAGCTTTTTGAGAGTTGGGTGGAGGACATCATCTCTGAAAATAGGGTCCCACAGCTGCACCCCATCAGTGTGAGCAGGACTCTTAGGACTCTTAGAAGAGTCAATGCTCTGAGACCATGGGGGGCGCTTAGCCCCCTCTCTTCGTCACTGAGGATGATTTCATTTTTCAGGGATTAGAGAGGGTGGTCCTTGTGGTGGACTGCAGGTATGGAGAGCTGTTGTCATCGTATTAAATAGATAAGAATGATTATATGTATTGTAGAAATGTCTCCTATCATGTTCCCTAATTTTTTATTATGTCCACATCCTGGTCCCCATCTTGGACATCATAACAAACGTGCACTTTTTTGTTTAATTTACACATTGGACCATAGGAAAAATGACACTACAGCTACAGAGGTGACCGTCTGATAGCCCAGCTCGACTATCCATCTCTACTGAAGACCCTTTCAGCTATTTGAGAGTTGGGTGGAGAACATCATCTCTGAAAATAGGGTCCCACAGCTGCACCCCATCAGTGTGAGCAGGACTCTTAGGACTCTTAGAAGAGTTAATGCTCTGAGACCATGGGGGGCGCTTAGCCCCCTCTCTTCGTCACTGAGGATGATTTCATTTTTCAGGGATTAGAGAGAGTGGTCCTTGTGGTGGACTGCAGGTATGGAGAGCTGTTGTGATCGTATTAGATAGATAAGAATGATTATATGTATTGTAGAAATGTCTCCTATCATGTTCCCTAATTTTTTATTATGTCCACATCCTGGTCCCCATCTTGGACATCATAACAAACGTGCACTTTTTTGTTTAATTTACACATTGGACCATAGGAAAAATGACACTACAGCTACAGAGGTGACCGTCTGATAGCCCAGCTCGACTATCCATCTCTACTGAAGACCCTTTCAGCTTTTTGAGAGTTGGGTGGAGGACATCATCTCTGAAAATAGGGTCCCACAGCTGCACCCCATCAGTGTAAGCAGGACTCTTAGGACTCTTAGAAGAGTCAATGCTCTAAAACCATGGGGGGTGCTTAGCCCCCTCTCTTCGTCCCTGAGGATGATTTCATTTTTCAGGGATTAGAGAGGGTGGTCATTGTGGTGGACTGCAGGTATGGAGAGCTGTTGTCATCGTATTAGATAGATAAGAATGATTATATGTATTGTAGAAATGTCTCCTATCATGTTCCCTAATTTCTTATTATGTCCACATCCTGGTCCCCATCTTGGACATCATAACAAACGTGCACTTTTTTGTTTAATTTACACATTGGACCATAGGAAAAATGACACTACAGCTACAGAGGTGACCGTCTGATAGCCCAGCTCGACTATCCATCTCTACTGAAGACCCTTTCAGCTTTTTGAGAGTTGGGTGGAGGACATCATCTCTGAAAATAGGGTCCCACAGCTTCACCCCATCAGTGTGAGCAGGACTCTTAGGACTCTTAGAAGAGTCAATGCTCTGGTACCATGGGGGGCGCTTGGCCCCCTCTCTTCGTCACTGAGGATGATTTCATTTTTCAGGGATTAGAGAGGGTGGTCCTTGTGGTGGACTGCAGGTATGGAGAGCTGTTGTCATCGTATTAGATAGATAAGAATGATTATATGTATTGTAGAAATGTCTCCTATCATGTTCCCTAATTTTTTATTATGTCCACATCCTGGTCCCCATCTTGGACATCATAACAAACGTGCACTTTTTTGTTTAATTTACACATTGGACCATAGGAAAAATGACACTACAGCTACAGAGGTGACCGTCTGATAGCCCAGCTCGACTATCCATCTCTACTGAAGACCCTTTCAGCTTTTTGAGAGTTGGGTGGAGGACATCATCTCTGAAAATAGGGTCCCACAGCTGCACCCCATCAGTGTGAGCAGGACTCTTAGGACTCTTAGAAGAGTTAATGCTCTGAGACCATGGGGGCGCTTAGCCCCCTCTCTTCGTCACTGAGGATGATTTCATTTTTCAGGGATTAGAGAGGGTGGTCCTTGTGGTGGACTGCAGGTATGGAGAGCTGTTGTCATCGTATTAGATAGATAAGAATGATTATATGTATTGTAGAAATGTCTCCTATCATGTTCCCTAATTTTTTATTATGTCCACATCCTGGTCCCCATCTTGGACATCATAACAAACGTGCACTTTTTTGTTTAATTTACACATTGGACCATAGGGAAAATGACACTACAGCTACAGAGGTGACCGTCTGATAGCCCAGCTCGACTATCCATCTCTACTGAAGACCCTTTCAGCTTTTTGAGAGTTGGGTGGAGGACATCATCTCTGAAAATATGGTCCCACAGCTGCACCCCATCAGTGTGAGCAGGACTCTTAGGACTCTTAGAAGAGTCAATGCTCTGAGACCATTGGGGGCACTTAGCCCCCTCTCTTCATCACTGAGGATGATTTCATTTTTCAGGGATTAGAGAGGGTGGTCCTTGTGGTGGACTGCAGATATGGAGAGCTGTTATCATCGTATTAGATAGATAAGAATGATTATATGTATTGTAGAAATGTCTCCTATCATGTTCCCTAATTTTTTATTATGTCCACATCCTGGTCCCCATCTTGGACATCATAACAAACGGGCACTTTTTTGTTTAATTTACACATTGGACCATAGGAAAAATTACACTACAGCTACAGAGGTGACCGACTGATAGCCCAGCTCGACTATCCATCTCTACTGAAGACCCTTTCAGCTTTTTGAGAGTTGGGTGGAGGACATCATCTCTGAAAATAGGGTCCCACAGCTGCACCCCATCAGTGTGAGCAGGACTCTTAGGACTCTTAGAAGAGTCAATGCTCTGAGACCATGGGGGGCGCTTAGCCCCCTCTCTTCGTCACTGAGGATGATTTCATTTTTCAGGGATTAGAGAGGGTGGTCCTTGTGGTGGACTGCAGGTATGGAGAGCTGTTGTCATCGTATTAAATAGATAAGAATGATTATATGTATTGTAGAAATGTCTCCTATCATGTTCCCTAATTTTTTATTATGTCCACATCCTGGTCCCCATCTTGGACATCATAACAAACGTGCACTTTTTTGTTTAATTTACACATTGGACCATAGGAAAAATGACACTACAGCTACAGAGGTGACCGTCTGATAGCCCAGCTCGACTATCCATCTCTACTGAAGACCCTTTCAGTTTTTTGAGAGTTGGGTGGAGAACATCATCTCTGAAAATAGGGTCCCACAGCTGCACCCCATCAGTGTGAGCAGGACTCTTAGGACTCTTAGAAGAGTCAATGCTCTGAGACCATGGGGGGCGCTTAGCCCCCTCTCTTCGTCACTGAGGATGATTTCACTTTTCAGGGAATAGAGAGGGTGGTCCTTGTGGTGGACTGCAGGTATGGAGAGCTGTTGTCATCGTATTAGATAGATAAGAATGATTATATGTATTGTAGAAATGTCTCCTATCATGTTCCCTATTTTTTTATTATGTCCACATCCTGGTCCCCATCTTGGAAATCATAACAAACGTGCACTTTTTTGTTTAATTTACACATTGGACCATAGGAAAAATGACACTACAGCTACAGAGGTGACCGTCTGATAGCCCAGCTCGACTATCCATCTCTACTGAAGACCCTTTCAGCTTTTTGAGAGTTGGGTGGAGGACATCATCTCTGAAAATAGGGTCCCACAGCTGCACCCCATCAGTGTGAGCAGGAATCTTAGGACTCTTAGAAGAGTCAATGCTCTGAGACCATGGGGGGCGCTTAGCCCCCTCTCTTCGTCACTGAGGATGATTTCATTTTTCAGGGATTAGAGAGAGTGGTCCTTGTGGTGGACTGCAGGTATGGAGAGCTGTTGTGATCGTATTAGATAGATAAGAATGATTATATGTATTGTAGAAATGTCTCCTATCATGTTCCCTAATTTTTTATTATGTCCACATCCTGGTCCCCATCTTGAACATCATAACAAACGTGCACTTTTTTGTTTAATTTACACATTGGACCATAGGAAAAATGACACTACAGCTACAGAGGTGACCGTCTGATAGCCCAGCTCGACTATCCATCTCTACTGAAGACCCTTTCAGCTTTTTGAGAGTTGGGTGGAGGACATCATCTCTGAAAATAGGGTCCCACAGCTGCACCCCATCAGTGTAAGCAGGACTCTTAGGACTCTTAGAAGAGTCAATGCTCTAAAACCATGGGGGCGCTTAGCCCCCTCTCTTCGTCCCTGAGGATGATTTCATTTTTCAGGGATTAGAGAGGGTGGTCCTTGTGGTGGACTGCAGGTATGGAGAGCTGTTGTCATCGTATTAGATAGATAAGAATGATTATATGTATTGTAGAAATGTCTCCTATCATGTTCCCTAATTTCTTATTATGTCCACATCCTGGTCCCCATCTTGGACATCATAACAAACGTGCACTTTTTTGTTTAATTTACACATTGGACCATAGGAAAAATGACACTACAGCTACAGAGGTGACCGTCTGATAGCCCAGCTCGACTATCCATCTCTACTGAAGACCCTTTCAGCTTTTTGAGAGTTGGGTGGAGGACATCATCTCTGAAAATAGGGTCCCACAGCTTCACCCCATCAATGTGAGAAGGACTCTTAGGACTCTTAGAAGAGTCAATGCTCTGGTACCATGGGGGGCGCTTGGCCCCCTCTCTTCGTCACTGAGGATGATTTCATTTTTCAGGGATTAGAGAGGGTGGTCCTTGTGGTGGACTGCAGGTATGGAGAGCTGTTGTCATTGTATTAGATAGATAAGAATGATTATATGTATTGTAGAAATGTCTCCTATCATGTTCCCTAATTTTTTATTATGTCCACATCCTGGTCCCCATCTTGGACATCATAACAAACGTGCACTTTTTTGTTTAATTTACACATTGGACCATAGGAAAAATGACACTACAGCTACAGAGGTGACCGTCTGATAACCCAGCTCGACTATCCATCTCTACTGAAGACCCTTTCAGCTTTTTGAGAGTTGGGTGGAGGACATCATCTCTGAAAATAGGGTCCCACAGCTGCACCCCATCAGTGTGAGCAGGACTCTTAGGACTCTTAGAAGAGTTAATGCTCTGAGACCATGGGGGCGCTTAGCCCCCTCTCTTCGTCACTGAGGATGATTTCATTTTTCAGGGATTAGAGAGGGTGGTCCTTGTGGTGGACTGCAGGTATGGAGAGCTGTTGTCATCGTATTAGATAGATAAGAATGATTATATGTATTGTAGAAATGTCTCCTATCATGTTCCCTAATTTTTTATTATGTCCACATCCTGGTCCCCATCTTGGACATCATAACAAACGTGCACTTTTTTGTTTAATTTACACATTGGACCATAGGAAAAATGACACTACAGCTACAGAGGTGACCGTCTGATAGCCCAGCTCGACTATCCATCTCTACTGAAGACCCTTTCAGCTTTTTGAGAGTTGGGTGGAGGACATCATCTCTGAAAATAGGGTCCCACAGCTGCACCCCATCAGTGTGAGCAGGACTCTTAGGACTCTTAGAAAAGTCAATGCTCTGAGACCATTGGGGGCACTTAGCCCCCTCTCTTCGTCACTGAGGATGATTTCATTTTTCAGGGATTAGAAAGGGTGGTCCTTGTGGTGGACTGCAGGTATGGAGAGCTGTTATCATCGTATTAGATAGATAAGAATGATTATATGTATTGTAGAAATGTCTCCTATCATGTTCCCTAATTTTTTATTATGTCCACATTTTGGTCCCCATCTTGGACATCATAACAAATGTGCACTTTTTTGTTTAATTTACACATTGGACCATAGGAAAAATGACACTACAGCTACAGAGGTGACCGTCTGATAGCCCAGCTCGACAATCCATCTCTACTGAAGACCCTTTCAGCTTTTTGAGAGTTGGGTGGAGGACATCATCTCTGAAAATAGGGTCCCACAGCTGCACCCCATCAGTGTGAGCAGGACTCTTAGGACTCTTAGAAGAGTCAATGCTCTGAGACCATGGGGGGCGCTTAGCCCCCTCTCTTCGTCACTGAGGATGATTTCATTTTTCAGGGATTAGAGAGGGTGGTCCTTGTGGTGGACTGCAGGTATGGAGAGCTGTTGTCATCGTATTAGATAGATAAGAATGATTATATGTATTGTAGAAATGTCTCCTATCATGTTCCCTAATTTTTTATTATGTCCACATCCTGGTCCCCATCTTGGACATCATAACAAACGTGCACTTTTTTGTTTAATTTACACATTGGACCATAGGAAAAATGACACTACAGCTACAGAGGTGACCGTCTGATAGCCCAGCTCGACTATCCATCTCTACTGAAGACCCTTTCAGCTTTTTGAGAGTTGGGTGGAGGACATCATCTCTGAAAATAGGGTCCCACAGCTGCACCCCATCAGTGTGAGCAGGACTCTTAGGACTCTTAGAAGAGTTAATGCTCTGAGACCATGGGGGCGCTTAGCCCCCTCTCTTCGTCACTGAGGATGATTTCATTTTTCAGGGATTAGAGAGGGTGGTCCTTGTGGTGGACTGCAGGTATGGAGAGCTGTTGTCATCGTATTAGATAGATAAGAATGATTATATGTATTGTAGAAATGTCTCCTATCATGTTCCCTAATTTTTTATTATGTCCACATCCTGGTCCCCATCTTGGACATCATAACAAACGTGCACTTTTTTGTTTAATTTACACATTGGACCATAGGAAAAATGACACTACAGCTACAGAGGTGACCGTCTGATAGCCCAGCTCGACTATCCATCTCTACTGAAGACCCTTTCAGCTTTTTGAGAGTTGGGTGGAGGACATCATCTCTGAAAATAGGGTCCCACAGCTGCACCCCATCAGTGTGAGCAGGACTCTTAGGACTCTTAGAAGAGTCAATGCTCTGAGACCATTGGGGGCACTTAGCCCCCTCTCTTCGTCACTGAGGATGATTTCATTTTTCAGGGATTAGAGAGGGTGGTCCTTGTGGTGGACTGCAGGTATGGAGAGCTGTTGTCATCGTATTAGATAGATAAGAATGATTATATGTATTGTAGAAATGTCTCCTATCATGTTCCCTAATTTTTTATTATGTCCACATCCTGGTCCCCATCTTGGACATCATAACAAACGTGCACTTTTTTGTTTAATTTACACATTGGACCATAGGAAAAATGACACTACAGCTACAGAGGTGACCGTCTGATAGCCCAGCTCGACTATCCATCTCTACTGAAGACCCTTTCAGCTTTTTGAGAGTTGGGTGGAGGACATCATCTCTGAAAATAGGGTCCCACAGCTGCACCCCATCAGTGTGAGCAGGACTCTTAGGACTCTTAGAAGAGTCAATGCTCTGAGACCATTGGGGGCACTTAGCCCCCTCTCTTCATCACTGAGGATGATTTCATTTTTCAGGGATTAGAGAGGGTGGTCCTTGTGGTGGACTGCAGATATGGAGAGCTGTTATCATCGTATTAGATAGATAAGAATGATTATATGTATTGTAGAAATGTCTCCTATCAATTTCCCTAATTTTTTATTATGTCCACATCCTGGTCCCCATCTTGGACATCATAACAAACGTGCACTTTTTTTGTTTAATTTACACATTGGACCATAGGAAAAATGACACTACAGCTACAGAGGTGACCGTCTGATAGCCCAGCTCGACTATCCATCTCTACTGAAGAACCTTTCAGCTTTTTGAGAGTTGGGTGGAGGACATCATCTCTGAAAATAGGGTCCCACAGCTGCACCCCATCAGTGTGAGCAGGACTCTTAGGACTCTTAGAAGAGTCAATGCTCTGAGACCATGGGGGCGCTTAGCCCCCTCTCTTCGTCACTGAGGATGATTTCATTTTTCAGGGATTAGAGAGGGTGGTCCTTGTAGTGGACTGCAGGTATGGAGAGCTGTTGTCATCGTATTAAATAGATAAGAATGATTATATGTATTGTAGAAATGTCTCCTATCATGTTCCCTAATTTTTTATTATGTCCACATCCTGGTCCCCATCTTGGACATCATAACAAACGTGCACTTTTTTGTTTAATTTACACATTGGACCATAGGAAAAATGACACTACAGCTACAGAGGTGACCGTCTGATAGCCCAGCTCGACTATCCATCTCTACTGAAGACCCTTTCAGCTTTTTGAGAGTTGGGTGGAGAACATCATCTTTGAAAATAGGGTCCCACAGCTGCACCCCATCAGTGTGAGCAGGACTCTTAGGACTCTTAGAAGAGTCAATGCTCTGAGACCATGGGGGGCGCTTAGCCCCCTCTCCTCGTCACTGAGGATGATTTCACTTTTCAGGGAATAGAGAGGGTGGTCCTTGTGGTGGACTGCAGGTATGGAGAGCTGTTGTCATCGTATTAGATAGATAAGAATGATTATATGTATTGTAGAAATGTCTCCTATCATGTTCCCTATTTTTTTATTATGTCCACATCCTGGTCCCCATCTTGGAAATCATAACAAACGTGCACTTTTTTGTTTAGTTTACAAATTGGACCATAGGAAAAATGACACTACAGCTACAGAGGTGACCGTCTGATAGCCCAGCTCGACTATCCATCTCTACTGAAGACCCTTTCAGATTTTTGAGAGTTGGGTGGAGGACATCATCTCTGAAAATAGGGTCCCACAGCTGCACCCCATCAGTGTGAGCAGGAATCTTAGGACTCTTAGAAGAGTCAATGCTCTGAGACCATGGGGGGCGCTTAGCCCCCTCTCTTCGTCACTGAGGATGATTTCATTTTTCAGGGATTAGAGAGAGTGGTCCTTGTGGTGGACTGCAGGTATGGAGAGCTGTTGTGATCGTATTAGATAGATAAGAATGATTATATGTATTGTAGAAATGTCTCCTATCATGTTCCCTAATTTTTTATTATGTCCACATCCTGGTCCCCATCTTGGACATCATAACAAACGTGCACTTTTTTGTTTAATTTACACATTGGACCATAGGAAAAATGACACTACAGCTACAGAGGTGACCGTCTGATAGCCCAGCTCGACTATCCATCTCTACTGAAGACCCTTTCAGCTTTTTGAGAGTTGGGTGGAGGACATCATCTCTGAAAATAGGGTCCCACAGCTGCACCCCATCAGTGTGAGCAGGACTCTTAGGACTCTTAGAAGAGTTAATGCTCTGAGACCATGGGGGCGCTTAGCCCCCTCTCTTCGTCACTGAGGATGATTTCATTTTTCAGGGATTAGAGAGGGTGGTCCTTGTGGTGGACTGCAGGTATGGAGAGCTGTTGTCATCGTATTAGATAGATAAGAATGATTATATGTATTGTAGAAATGTCTCCTATCATGTTCCCTAATTTTTTATTATGTCCACATCCTGGTCCCCATCTTGGACATCATAACAAACGTGCACTTTTTTGTTTAATTTACACATTGGACCATAGGAAAAATGACACTACAGCTACAGAGGTGACCGTCTGATAGCCCAGCTCGACTATCCATCTCTACTGAAGACCCTTTCAGCATTTTGAGATTTGGGTGGAGGACATCATCTCTGAAAATAGGGTCCCACAGCTGCACCCCATCAGTGTGAGCAGGACTCTTAGGACTCTTAGAAGAGTCAATGCTCTGAGACCATTGGGGGCACTTAGCCCCCTCTCTTCGTCACTGAGGATGATTTCATTTTTCAGGGATTAGAGAGGGTGGTCCTTGTGGTGGACTGCAGTTATGGAGAGCTGTTATCATCGTATTAGATAGATAAGAATGATTATATGTATTGTAGAAATGTCTCCTATCATGTTCCCTAATTTTTTATTATGTCCACATCCTGGTCCCCATCTTGGACATCATAACAAACGTGCACTTTTTTGTTTAATTTACACATTGGACCATAGGAAAAATGACACTACAGCTACAGAGGTGACCGTCTGATAGCCCAGCTCGACTATCCATCTCTACTGAAGACCCTTTCAGCTTTTTGAGAGTTGGGTGGAGGACATCATCTCTGAAAATAGGGTCCCACAGCTTCACCCCATCAGTGTGAGCAGGACTCTTAGGACTCTTAGAAGAGTCAATGCTCTGGTACCATGGGGGGCGCTTGGCCCCCTCTCTTCGTCACTGAGGATGATTTCATTTTTCAGGGATTAGAGAGCGTGGTCCTTGTGGTGGACTGCAGGTATGGAGAGCTGTTGTCATCGTATTAGATAGATAAGAATGATTATATGTATTGTAGAAATGTCTCCTATCATGTTCCCTAATTTTTTATTATGTCCACATCCTGGTCCCCATCTTGGACATCATAACAAACGTGCACTTTTTTGTTTAATTTACACATTGGACCATAGGAAAAATAACACTACAGCTACAGAGGTGACCGTCTGATAGCCCAGCTCGACTATCCATCTCTACTGAAGACCCTTTCAGCTTTTTGAGAGTTGGGTGGAGGACATCATCTCTGAAAATAGGGTCCCACAGCTGCACCCCATCAGTGTGAGCAGGACTCTTAGGACTCTTAGAAGAGTTAATGCTCTGAGACCATGGGGGCGCTTAGCCCCCTCTCTTCGTCACTGAGGATGATTTCATTTTTCAGGGATTAGAGAGGGTGGTCCTTGTGGTGGACTGCAGGTATGGAGAGCTGTTGTCATCGTATTAGATAGATAAGAATGATTATATGTATTGTAGAAATGTCTCCTATCATGTTCCCTAATTTTTTATTATGTCCACATCCTGGTCCCCATCTTGGACATCATAACAAACGTGCACTTTTTTGTTTAATTTACACATTGGACCATAGGAAAAATGACACTACAGCTACAGAGGTGACCGTCTGATAGCCCAGCTCGACTATCCATCTCTACTGAAGACCCTTTCAGCTTTTTGAGAGTTGGGTGGAGGACATCATCTCTGAAAATAGGGTCCCACAGCTGCACCCCATCAGTGTGAGCAGGACTCTTAGGACTCTTAGAAGAGTCAATGCTCTGAGACCATTGGGGGCACTTAGCCCCCTCTCTTCGTCACTGAGGATGATTTCATTTTTCAGGGATTAGAGAGGGTGGTCCTTGTGGTGGACTGCAGGTATGGAGAGCTGTTATCATCGTATTAGATAGATAAGAATGATTATATGTATTGTAGAAATGTCTCCTATCATGTTCCCTAATTTTTTATTATGTCCACATCCTGGTCCCCATCTTGGACATCATAACAAACGTGCACTTTTTTGTTTAATTTACACATTGGACCATAGGAAAAATGACACTACAGCTACAGAGGTGACCGTCTGATAGCCCAGCTCGACAATCCATCTCTACTGAAGACCCTTTCAGCTTTTTGAGAGTTGGGTGGAGGACATCATCTCTGAAAATAGGGTCCCACAGCTGCACCCCATCAGTGTGAGCAGGACTCTTAGGACTCTTAGAAGAGTCAATGCTCTGAGACCATGGGGGGCGCTTAGCCCCCTCTCTTCGTCACTGAGGATGATTTCATTTTTCAGGGATTAGAGAGGGTGGTCCTTGTGGTGGACTGCAGGTATGGAGAGCTGTTGTCATCGTATTAGATAGATAAGAATGATTATATGTATTGTAGAAATGTCTCCTATCATGTTCCCTAATTTTTTATTATGTCCACATCCTGGTCCCCATCTTGGACATCATAACAAACGTGCACTTTTTTGTTTAATTTACACATTGGACCATAGGAAAAATGACACTACAGCTACAGAGGTGACCGTCTGATAGCCCAGCTCGACTATCCATCTCTACTGAAGACCCTTTCAGCTTTTTGAGAGTTGGGTGGAGGACATCATCTCTGAAAATAGGGTCCCACAGCTGCACCCCATCAGTGTGAGCAGGACTCTTAGGACTCTTAGAAGAGTTAATGCTCTGAGACCATGGGGGCACTTAGCCCCCTCTCTTCGTCACTGAGGATGATTTCATTTTTCAGGGATTAGAGAGGGTGGTCCTTGTGGTGGACTGCAGGTATGGAGAGCTGTTGTCATCGTATTAGATAGATAAGAATGATTATATGTATTGTAGAAATGTCTCCTATCATGTTCCCTAATTTTTTATTATGTCCACATCCTGGTCCCCATCTTGGACATCATAACAAACGTGCACTTTTTTGTTTAATTTACACATTGGACCATAGGAAAAATGACACTACAGCTACAGAGGTGACCGTCTGATAGCCCAGCTCGACTATCCATCTCTACTGAAGACCCTTTCAGCTTTTTGAGAGTTGGGTGGAGGACATCATCTCTTAAAATAGGGTCCCACAGCTGCACCCCATCAGTGTGAGCAGGACTCTTAGGACTCTTAGAAGAGTCAATGCTCTAAAACCATGGGGGCGCTTAGCCCCCTCTCTTCGTCCCTGAGGATGATTTCATTTTTCAGGGATTAGAGAGGGTGGTCCTTGTGGTGGACTGCAGGTATGGAGAGCTGTTGTCATCGTATTAGATAGATAAGAATGATTATATGTATTGTAGAAATGTCTCCTATCATGTTCCCTAATTTTTTATTATGTCCACATCCTGGTCCCCATCTTGGACATCATAACAAACGTGCACTTTTTTGTTTAATTTACACATTGGACCATAGGAAAAATGACACTACAGCTACAGAGGTGACCGTCTGATAACCCAGCTCGACTATCCATCTCTACTGAAGACCCTTTCAGCTTTTTGAGAGTTGGGTGGAGGACATCATCTCTGAAAATAGGGTCCCACAGCTGCACCCCATCAGTGTGAGCAGGACTCTTAGGACTCTTAGAAGAGTTAATGCTCTGAGACCATGGGGGCGCTTAGCCCCCTCTCTTCGTCACTGAGGATGATTTCATTTTTCAGGGATTAGAGAGGGTGGTCCTTGTGGTGGACTGCAGGTATGGAGAGCTGTTGTCATCGTATTAGATAGATAAGAATGATTATATGTATTGTAGAAATGTCTCCTATCATGTTCCCTAATTTTTTATTATGTCCACATCCTGGTCCCCATCTTGGACATCATAACAAACGTGCACTTTTTTGTTTAATTTACACATTGGACCATAGGAAAAATGACACTACAGCTACAGAGGTGACCGTCTGATAGCCCAGCTCGACTATCCATCTCTACTGAAGACCCTTTCAGCTTTTTGAGAGTTGGGTGGAGGACATCATCTCTGAAAATAGGGTCCCACAGCTGCACCCCATCAGTGTGAGCAGGACTCTTAGGACTCTTAGAAGAGTTAATGCTCTGAGACCATGGGGGCGCTTAGCCCCCTCTCTTCGTCACTGAGGATGATTTCATTTTTCAGGGATTAGAGAGGGTGGTCCTTGTGGTGGACTGCAGGTATGGAGAGCTGTTGTGATCGTATTAGATAGATAAGAATGATTATATGTATTGTAGAAATGTCTCCTATCATGTTCCCTAATTTTTTATTATGTCCACATCCTGGTCCCCATCTTGGACATCATAACAAACGTGCACTTTTTTGTTTAATTTACACATTGGACCATAGGAAAAATGACACTACAGCTACAGAGGTGACCGTCTGATAGCCCAGCTCGACTATCCATCTCTACTGAAGACCCTTTCAGCTTTTTGAGAGTTGGGTGGAGGATATCATCTCTTAAAATAGGGTCCCACAGCTGCACCCCATCAGTGTAAGCAGGACTCTTAGGACTCTTAGAAGAGTCAATGCTCTAAAACCATGGGGGGCGCTTAGCCCCCTCTCTTCGTCCCTGAGGATGATTTCATTTTTCAGGGATTAGAGAGGGTGGTCCTTGTGGTGGACTGCAGGTATGGAGAGCTGTTGTCATCGTATTAGATAGATAAGAATGATTATATGTATTGTAGAAATGTCTCCTATCATGTTCCCTAATTTTTTATTATGTCCACATCCTGGTCCCCATCTTGGACATCATAACAAACGTGCACTTTTTTGTTTAATTTACACATTGGACCATAGGAAAAATGACACTACAGCTACAGAGGTGACCGTCTGATAGCCCAGCTCGACTATCCATCTCTACTGAAGACCCTTTCAGCTTTTTGAGAGTTGGGTGGAGGACATCATCTCTGAAAATAGGGTCCCACAGCTGCACCCCATCAGTGTGAGCAGGACTCTTAGGACTCTTAGAAGAGTCAATGCTCTGAGACCATGGGGGCACTTAGCCCCCTCTCTTCGTCACTGAGGATGATTTCATTTTTCAGGGATTAGAGAGGGTGGTCCTTGTGGTGGACTGCAGGTATGGAGAGCTGTTGTCATCGTATTAGATAGATAAGAATGATTATATGTATTGTAGAAATGTCTCCTATCATGTTCCCTAATTTTTTATTATGTCCACATCCTGGTCCCCATCTTGGACATCATAACAAACGTGCACTTTTTTGTTTAATTTACACATTGGACCATAGGAAAAATGACACTACAGCTACAGAGGTGACCGTCTGATAGCCCAGCTCGACTATCCATCTCTACTGAAGACCCTTTCAGCTTTTTGAGAGTTGGGTGGAGGACATCATCTCTTAAAATAGGGTCCCACAGCTGCACCCCATCAGTGTGAGCAGGACTCTTAGGACTCTTAGAAGAGTCAATGCTCTAAAACCATGGGGGCGCTTAGCCCCCTCTCTTCGTCCCTGAGGATGATTTCATTTTTCAGGGATTAGAGAGGGTGGTCCTTGTGGTGGACTGCAGGTATGGAGAGCTGTTGTCATCGTATTAGATAGATAAGAATGATTATATGTATTGTAGAAATGTCTCCTATCATGTTCCCTAATTTTTTATTATGTCCACATCCTGGTCCCCATCTTGGACATCATAACAAACGTGCACTTTTTTGTTTAATTTACACATTGGACCATAGGAAAAATGACACTACAGCTACAGAGGTGACCGTCTGATAGCCCAGCTCGACTATCCATCTCTACTGAAGACCCTTTCAGCTTTTTGAGAGTTGGGTGGAGGACATCATCTCTGAAAATAGGGTCCCACAGCTGCACCCCATCAGTGTGAGCAGGACTCTTAGGACTCTTAGAAGAGTTAATGCTCTGAGACCATGGGGGCGCTTAGCCCCCTCTCTTCGTCACTGAGGATGATTTCATTTTTCAGGGATTAGAGAGGGTGGTCCTTGTGGTGGACTGCAGGTATGGAGAGCTGTTGTCATCGTATTAGATAGATAAGAATGATTATATGTATTGTAGAAATGTCTCCTATCATGTTCCCTAATTTTTTATTATGTCCACATCCTGGTCCCCATTTTGGACATCATAACAAACGTGCACTTTTTTGTTTAATTTACACATTGGACCATAGGAAAAATGACACTACAGCTACAGAGGTGACCGTCTGATAGCCCAGCTCGACTATCCATCTCTACTGAAGACCCTTTCAGCTTTTTGAGAGTTGGGTGGAGGACATCATCTCTGAAAATAGGGTCCCACAGCTGCACCCCATCAGTGTGAGCAGGACTCTTAGGACTCTTAGAAGAGTTAATGCTCTGAGACCATGGGGGCGCTTAGCCCCCTCTCTTCGTCACTGAGGATGATTTCATTTTTCAGGGATTAGAGAGGGTGGTCCTTGTGGTGGACTGCAGGTATGGAGAGCTGTTGTGATCGTATTAGATAGATAAGAATGATTATATGTATTGTAGAAATGTCTCCTATCATGTTCCCTAATTTTTTATTATGTCCACATCCTGGTCCCCATCTTGGACATCATAACAAACGTGCACTTTTTTGTTTAATTTACACATTGGACCATAGGAAAAATGACACTACAGCTACAGAGGTGACCGTCTGATAGCCCAGCTCGACTATCCATCTCTACTGAAGACCCTTTCAGCTTTTTGAGAGTTGGGTGGAGGACATCATCTCTTAAAATAGGGTCCCACAGCTGCACCCCATCAGTGTAAGCAGGACTCTTAGGACTCTTAGAAGAGTCAATGCTCTAAAACCATGGGGGGCGCTTAGCCCCCTCTCTTCGTCCCTGAGGATGATTTCATTTTTCAGGGATTAGAGAGGGTGGTCCTTGTGGTGGACTGCAGGTATGGAGAGCTGTTGTCATCGTATTAGATAGATAAGAATGATTATATGTATTGTAGAAATGTCTCCTATCATGTTCCCTAATTTTTTATTATGTCCACATCCTGGTCCCCATCTTGGACATCATAACAAACGTGCACTTTTTTGTTTAATTTACACATTGGACCATAGGAAAAATGACACTACAGCTACAGAGGTGACCGTCTGATAGCCCAGCTCGACTATCCATCTCTACTGAAGACCCTTTCAGCTTTTTGAGAGTTGGGTGGAGGACATCATCTCTGAAAATAGGGTCCCACAGCTGCACCCCATCAGTGTGAGCAGGACTCTTAGGACTCTTAGAAGAGTCAATGCTCTGAGACCATGGGGGCACTTAGCCCCCTCTCTTCGTCACTGAGGATGATTTCATTTTTCAGGGATTAGAGAGGGTGGTCCTTGTGGTGGACTGCAGGTATGGAGAGCTGTTGTCATCGTATTAGATAGATAAGAATGATTATATGTATTGTAGAAATGTCTCCTATCATGTTCCCTAATTTTTTATTATGTCCACATCCTGGTCCCCATCTTGGACATCATAACAAACGTGCACTTTTTTGTTTAATTTACACATTGGACCATAGGAAAAATGACACTACAGCTACAGAGGTGACCGTCTGATAGCCCAGCTCGACTATCCATCTCTACTGAAGACCCTTTCAGCTTTTTGAGAGTTGGGTGGAGGACATCATCTCTTAAAATAGGGTCCCACAGCTGCACCCCATCAGTGTGAGCAGGACTCTTAGGACTCTTAGAAGAGTCAATGCTCTAAAACCATGGGGGCGCTTAGCCCCCTCTCTTCGTCCCTGAGGATGATTTCATTTTTCAGGGATTAGAGAGGGTGGTCCTTGTGGTGGACTGCAGGTATGGAGAGCTGTTGTCATCGTATTAGATAGATAAGAATGATTATATGTATTGTAGAAATGTCTCCTATCATGTTCCCTAATTTTTTATTATGTCCACATCCTGGTCCCCATCTTGGACATCATAACAAACGTGCACTTTTTTGTTTAATTTACACATTGGACCATAGGAAAAATGACACTACAGCTACAGAGGTGACCGTCTGATAGCCCAGCTCGACTATCCATCTCTACTGAAGACCCTTTCAGCTTTTTGAGAGTTGGGTGGAGGACATCATCTCTGAAAATAGGGTCCCACAGCTGCACCCCATCAGTGTGAGCAGGACTCTTAGGACTCTTAGAAGAGTTAATGCTCTGAGACCATGGGGGCGCTTAGCCCCCTCTCTTCGTCACTGAGGATGATTTCATTTTTCAGGGATTAGAGAGGGTGGTCCTTGTGGTGGACTGCAGGTATGGAGAGCTGTTGTCATCGTATTAGATAGATAAGAATGATTATATGTATTGTAGAAATGTCTCCTATCATGTTCCCTAATTTTTTATTATGTCCACATCCTGGTCCCCATTTTGGACATCATAACAAACGTGCACTTTTTTGTTTAATTTACACATTGGACCATAGGAAAAATGACACTACAGCTACAGAGGTGACCGTCTGATAGCCCAGCTCGACTATCCATCTCTACTGAAGACCCTTTCAGCTTTTTGAGAGTTGGGTGGAGGACATCATCTCTGAAAATAGGGTCCCACAGCTGCACCCCATCAGTGTGAGCAGGACTCTTAGGACTCTTAGAAGAGTTAATGCTCTGAGACCATGGGGGCGCTTAGCCCCCTCTCTTCGTCACTGAGGATGATTTCATTTTTCAGGGATTAGAGAGGGTGGTCCTTGTGGTGGACTGCAGGTATGGAGAGCTGTTGTGATCGTATTAGATAGATAAGAATGATTATATGTATTGTAGAAATGTCTCCTATCATGTTTCCTAATTTTTTATTATGTCCACATCCTGGTCCCCATCTTGGACATCATAACAAACGTGCACTTTTTTGTTTAATTTACACATTGGACCATAGGAAAAATGACACTACAGCTACAGAGGTGACCGTCTGATAGCCCAGCTCGACTATCCATCTCTACTGAAGACCCTTTCAGCTTTTTGAGAGTTGGGTGGAGGACATCATCTCTTAAAATAGGGTCCCACAGCTGCACCCCATCAGTGTAAGCAGGACTCTTAGGACTCTTAGAAGAGTCAATGCTCTAAAACCATGGGGGGCGCTTAGCCCCCTCTCTTCGTCCCTGAGGATGATTTCATTTTTCAGGGATTAGAGAGGGTGGTCCTTGTGGTGGACTGCAGGTATGGAGAGCTGTTGTCATCGTATTAGATAGATAAGAATGATTATATGTATTGTAGAAATGTCTCCTATCATGTTCCCTAATTTTTTATTATGTCCACATCCTGGTCCCCATCTTGGACATCATAACAAACGTGCACTTTTTTGTTTAATTTACACATTGGACCATAGGAAAAATGACACTACAGCTACAGAGGTGACCGTCTGATAGCCCAGCTCGACTATCCATCTCTACTGAAGACCCTTTCAGCTTTTTGAGAGTTGGGTGGAGGACATCATCTCTGAAAATAGGGTCCCACAGCTGCACCCCATCAGTGTGAGCAGGACTCTTAGGACTCTTAGAAGAGTCAATGCTCTGAGACCATTGGGGGCACTTAGCCCCCTCTCTTCATCACTGAGGATGATTTCATTTTTCAGGGATTAGAGAGGGTGGTCCTTGTGGTGGACTGCAGATATGGAGAGCTGTTATCATCGTATTAGATAGATAAGAATGATTATATGTATTTTAGAAATGTCTCCTATCATGTTCCCTAATTTTTTATTATGTCCACATCCTGGTCCCCATCTTGGACATCATAACAAACGTGCACTTTTTTGTTTAATTTACACATTGGACCATAGGAAAAATGACACTACAGCTACAGAGGTGACCGTCTGATAGCCCAGCTCGACTATCCATCTCTACTGAAGACCCTTTCAGCTTTTTGAGAGTTGGGTGGAGGACATCATCTCTGAAAATAGGGTCCCACAGCTGCACCCCATCAGTGTGAGCAGGACTCTTAGGACTCTTAGAAGAGTCAATGCTCTGAGACCATGGGGGGCGCTTAGCCCCCTCTCTTCGTCACTGAGGATGATTTCATTTTTCAGGGATTAGAGAGGGTGGTCCTTGTGGTGGACTGCAGGTATGGAGAGCTGTTGTCATCGTATTAAATAGATAAGAATGATTATATGTATTGTAGAAATGTCTCCTATCATGTTCCCTAATTTTTTATTATGTCCACATCCTGGTCCCCATCTTGGACATCATAACAAACGTGCACTTTTTTGTTTAATTTACACATTGGACCATAGGAAAAATGACACTACAGCTACAGAGGTGACCGTCTGATAGCCCAGCTCGACTATCCATCTCTACTGAGGACCCTTTCAGCTTTTTGAGAGTTGGGTGGAGAACATCATCTCTGAAAATAGGGTCCCACAGCTGCACCCCATCAGTGTGAGCAGGACTCTTAGGACTCTTAGAAGAGTCAATGCTCTGAGACCATGGGGGGCGCTTAGCCCCCTCTCTTCGTCACTGAGGATGATTTCACTTTTCAGGGAATAGAGAGGGTGGTCCTTGTGGTGGACAGCAGGTATGGAAAGCTGTTGTCATCGTATTAGATAGATAAGAATGATTATATGTATTGTAGAAATGTCTCCTATCATGTTCCCTATTTTTTTATTATGTCCACATCCTGGTCCCCATCTTGGAAATCATAACAAACGTGCACTTTTTTGTTTAACTTACACATTGGACCATAGGAAAAATGACACTACAGCTACAGAGGTGACCGTCTGATAGCCCAGCTCGACTATCCATCTCTACTGAAGACCCTTTCAGCTTTTTGAGAGTTGGGTGGAGGACATCATCTCTGAAAATAGGGTCCCACAGCTGCACCCCATCAGTGTGAGCAGGAATCTTAGGACTCTTAGAAGAGTCAATGCTCTGAGACCATGGGGGGCGCTTAGCCCCCTCTCTTCGTCACTGAGGATGATTTCATTTTTCAGGGATTAGAGAGAGTGGTCCTTGTGGTGGACTGCAGGTATGGAGAGCTGTTGTGATCGTATTAGATAGATAAGAATGATTATATGTATTGTAGAAATGTCTCCTATCATGTTCCCTAATTTTTTATTATGTCCACATCCTGGTCCCCATCTTGAACATCATAACAAACGTGCACTTTTTTGTTTAATTTACACCTTGGACCATAGGAAAAATGACACTACAGCTACAGAGGTGACCGTCTGATAGCCCAGCTCGACTATCCATCTCTACTGAAGACCCTTTCAGCTTTTTGAGAGTTGGGTGGAGGACATCATCTCTGAAAATAGGGTCCCACAGCTGCACCCCATCAGTGTGAGCAGGACTCTTAGGACTCTTAGAAGAGTTAATGCTCTGAGACCATGGGGGCACTTAGCCCCCTCTCTTCGTCACTGAGGATGATTTCATTTTTCAGGGATTAGAGAGGGTGGTCCTTGTGGTGGACTGCAGGTATGGAGAGCTGTTGTCATCGTATTAGATAGATAAGAATGATTATATGTATTGTAGAAATGTCTCCTATCATGTTCCCTAATTTTTTATTATGTCCACATCCTGGTCCCCATCTTGGACATCATAACAAACGTGCACTTTTTTGTTTAATTTACACATTGGACCATAGGAAAAATGACACTACAGCTACAGAGGTGACCGTCTGATAGCCCAGCTCGACTATCCATCTCTACTGAAGACCCTTTCAGCTTTTTGAGAGTTGGGTGGAGGACATCATCTCTTAAAATAGGGTCCCACAGCTGCACCCCATCAGTGTGAGCAGGACTCTTAGGACTCTTAGAAGAGTCAATGCTCTAAAACCATGGGGGAGCTTAGCCCCCTCTCTTCGTCCCTGAGGATGATTTCATTTTTCAGGGATTAGAGAGGGTGGTCCTTGTGGTGGACTGCAGGTATGGAGAGCTGTTGTCATCGTATTAGATAGATAAGAATGATTATATGTATTGTAGAAATGTCTCCTATCATGTTCCCTAATTTTTTATTATGTCCACATCCTGGTCCCCATCTTGGACATCATAACAAACGTGCACTTTTTTGTTTAATTTACACATTGGACCATAGGAAAAATGACACTACAGCTACAGAGGTGACCGTCTGATAGCCCAGCTCGACTATCCATCTCTACTGAAGACCCTTTCAGCTTTTTGAGAGTTGGGTGGAGGACATCATCTCTGAAAATAGGGTCCCACAGCTGCACCCCATCAGTGTGAGCAGGACTCTTAGGACTCTTAGAAGAGTTAATGCTCTGAGACCATGGGGGCGCTTAGCCCCCTCTCTTCGTCACTGAGGATGATTTCATTTTTCAGGGATTAGAGAGGGTGGTCCTTGTGATGGACTGCAGGTATGGAGAGCTGTTGTCATCGTATTAGATAGATAAGAATGATTATATGTATTGTAGAAATGTCTCCTATCATGTTCCCTAATTTTTTATTATGTCCACATCCTGGTCCCCATCTTGGACATCATAACAAACGTGCACTTTTTTGTTTAATTTACACATTGGACCATAGGAAAAATTACACTACAGCTACAGAGGTGACCGTCTGATAGCCCAGCTCGACTATCCATCTCTACTGAAGACCCTTTCAGCTTTTTGAGAGTTGGGTGGAGGACATCATCTCTGAAAATAGGGTCCCACAGCTGCACCCCATCAGTGTGAGCAGGAATCTTAGGACTCTTAGAAGAGTCAATGCTCTGAGACCATGGGGGGCGCTTAGCCCCCTCTCTTCGTCACTGAGGATGATTTCATTTTTCAGGGAT
Organism: Anomaloglossus baeobatrachus; assembly: GCF_048569485.1. Classification (NCBI taxonomy): domain Eukaryota; kingdom Metazoa; phylum Chordata; class Amphibia; order Anura; family Aromobatidae; genus Anomaloglossus; species Anomaloglossus baeobatrachus. Next base: position 177,135 of record NW_027441964.1, on the reverse strand, counting down.
TAGAGATAGTGGTCCTTGTGGTGGACTGCAGGTATGGAGAGCTGTTGTGATCGTATTAGATAGATAAGAATGATTATATGTATTGTAGAAATGTCTCCTATCATGTTCCCTAATTTTTTATTATGTCCACATCCTGGTCCCCATCTTGAACATCATAACAAACGTGCACTTTTTTGTTTAATTTACACATTGGACCATAGGAAAAATGACACTACAGCTACAGAGGTGACCGTCTGATAGCCCAGCTCGACTATCCATCTCTACTGAAGACCCTTTCAGCTTTTTGAGAGTTGGGTGGAGGACATCATCTCTGAAAATAGGGTCCCACAGCTGCACCCCATCAGTGTGAGCAGGACTCTTAGGACTCTTAGAAGAGTTAATGCTCTGAGACCATGGGGGCGCTTAGCCCCCTCTCTTCGTCACTGAGGATGATTTCATTTTTCAGGGATTAGAGAGGGTGGTCCTTGTGGTGGACTGCAGGTATGGAGAGCTGTTATCATCGTATTAGATAGATAACAATGATTATGTGTATTGTAGAAATGTCTCCTATCATGTTCCCTAATTTTTTATTATGTCCACATCCTGGTCCCCATCTTGGACATCATAACAAACGTGCACTTTTTTGTTTAATTTACACATTGGACCATAGGAAAAATGACACTACAGCTACAGAGGTGACCGTCTGATAGCCCAGCTCGACTATCCATCTCTACTGAAGACCCTTTCAGCTTTTTGAGAGTTGGGTGGAGGACATCATCTCTGAAAATAGGGTCCCACAGCTGCACCCCATCAGTGTGAGCAGGACTCTTAGGACTCTTAGAAGAGTCAATGCTCTGAGACCATGGGGGGCGCTTAGCCCCCTCTCTTCGTCACTGAGGATGATTTCATTTTTCAGGGATTAGAGAGGGTGGTCCTTGTGGTGGACTGCAGGTATGGAGAGCTGTTGTCATCGTATTAGATAGATAAGAATGATTATATGTATTGTAGAAATGTCTCCTATCATGTTCCCTAATTTTTTATTATGTCCACATCCTGGTCCCCATCTTGGACATCATAACAAACGTGCACTTTTTTGTTTAATTTACACATTGGACCATAGGAAAAATGACACTACAGCTACAGAGGTGACCGTCTGATAGCCCAGCTCGACTATCCATCTCTACTGAAGACCCTTTCAGCTTTTTGAGAGTTGGGTGGAGGACATCATCTCTGAAAATAGGGTCCCACAGCTGCACCCCATCAGTGTGAGCAGGACTCTTAGGACTCTTAGAAGAGTTAATGCTCTGAGACCATGGGGGCACTTAGCCCCCTCTCTTCGTCACTGAGGATGATTTCATTTTTCAGGGATTAGAGAGGGTGGTCCTTGTGGTGGACTGCAGGTATGGAGAGCTGTTGTCATCGTATTAGATAGATAAGAATGATTATATGTATTGTAGAAATGTCTCCTATCATGTTCCCTAATTTTTTATTATGTCCACATCCTGGTCCCCATCTTGGACATCATAACAAACGTGCACTTTTTTGTTTAATTTACACATTGGACCATAGGAAAAATGACACTACAGCTACAGAGGTGACCGTCTGATAGCCCAGCTCGACTATCCATCTCTACTGAAGACCCTTTCAGCTTTTTGAGAGTTGGGTGGAGGACATCATCTCTTAAAATAGGGTCCCACAGCTGCACCCCATCAGTGTGAGCAGGACTCTTAGGACTCTTAGAAGAGTCAATGCTCTAAAACCATGGGGGAGCTTAGCCCCCTCTCTTCGTCCCTGAGGATGATTTCATTTTTCAGGGATTAGAGAGGGTGGTCCTTGTGGTGGACTGCAGGTATGGAGAGCTGTTGTCATCGTATTAGATAGATAAGAATGATTATATGTATTGTAGAAATGTCTCCTATCATGTTCCCTAATTTTTTATTATGTCCACATCCTGGTCCCCATCTTGGACATCATAACAAACGTGCACTTTTTTGTTTAATTTACACATTGGACCATAGGAAAAATGACACTACAGCTACAGAGGTGACCGTCTGATAGCCCAGCTCGACTATCCATCTCTACTGAAGACCCTTTCAGCTTTTTGAGAGTTGGGTGGAGGACATCATCTCTGAAAATAGGGTCCCACAGCTGCACCCCATCAGTGTGAGCAGGACTCTTAGGACTCTTAGAAGAGTTAATGCTCTGAGACCATGGGGGCGCTTAGCCCCCTCTCTTCGTCACTGAGGATGATTTCATTTTTCAGGGATTAGAGAGGGTGGTCCTTGTGATGGACTGCAGGTATGGAGAGCTGTTGTCATCGTATTAGATAGATAAGAATGATTATATGTATTGTAGAAATGTCTCTTATCATGTTCCCTAATTTTTTATTATGTCCACATCCTGGTCCCCATCTTGGACATCATAACAAACGTGCACTTTTTTGTTTAATTTACACATTGGACCATAGGAAAAATGACACTACAGCTACAGAGGTGACCGTCTGATAGCCCAGCTCGACTATCCATCTCTACTGAAGACCCTTTCAGCTTTTTGAGAGTTGGGTGGAGGACATCATCTCTGAAAATAGGGTCCCACAGCTGCACCCCATCAGTGTGAGCAGGACTCTTAGGACTCTTAGAAGAGTTAATGCTCTGAGACCATGGGGGCGCTTAGCCCCCTCTCTTCGTCACTGAGGATGATTTCATTTTTCAGGGATTAGAGAGGGTGGTCCTTGTGGTGGACTGCAGGTATGGAGAGCTGTTGTGATCGTATTAGATAGATAAGAATGATTATATGTATTGTAGAAATGTCTCCTATCATGTTCCCTAATTTTTTATTATGTCCACATCCTGGTCCCCATCTTGGACATCATAACAAACGTGCACTTTTTTGTTTAATTTACACATTGGACCATAGGAAAAATGACACTACAGCTACAGAGGTGACCGTCTGATAGCCCAGCTCGACTATCCATCTCTACTGAAGACCCTTTCAGCTTTTTGAGAGTTGGGTGGAGGACATCATCTCTTAAAATAGGGTCCCACAGCTGCACCCCATCAGTGTAAGCAGGACTCTTAGGACTCTTAGAAGAGTCAATGCTCTGAGACCATGGGGGGCGCTTAGCCCCCTCTCTTCGTCACTGAGGATGATTTCATTTTTCAGGGATTAGAGAGGGTGGTCCTTGTGGTGGACTGCAGGTATGGAGAGCTGTTGTCATCGTATTAAATAGATAAGAATGATTATATGTATTGTAGAAATGTCTCCTATCATGTTCCCTAATTTTTTATTATGTCCACATCCTGGTCCCCATCTTGGACATCATAACAAACGTGCACTTTTTTGTTTAATTTACACATTGGACCATAGGAAAAATGACACTACAGCTACAGAGGTGACCGTCTGATAGCCCAGCTCGACTATCCATCTCTACTGAGGACCCTTTCAGCTTTTTGAGAGTTGGGTGGAGAACATCATCTCTGAAAATAGGGTCCCACAGCTGCACCCCATCAGTGTGAGCAGGACTCTTAGGACTCTTAGAAGAGTCAATGCTCTGAGACCATGGGGGGCGCTTAGCCCCCTCTCTTCGTCACTGAGGATGATTTCACTTTTCAGGGAATAGAGAGGGTGGTCCTTGTGGTGGACTGCAGGTATGGAAAGCTGTTGTCATCGTATTAGATAGATAAGAATGATTATATGTATTGTAGAAATGTCTCCTATCATGTTCCCTATTTTTTTATTATGTCCACATCCTGGTCCCCATCTTGGAAATCATAACAAACGTGCACTTTTTTGTTTAATTTACACATTGGACCATAGGAAAAATGACACTACAGCTACAGAGGTGACCGTCTGATAGCCCAGCTCGACTATCCATCTCTACTGAAGACCCTTTCAGCTTTTTGAGAGTTGGGTGGAGGACATCATCTCTGAAAATAGGGTCCCACAGCTGCACCCCATCAGTGTGAGCAGGAATCTTAGGACTCTTAGAAGAGTCAATGCTCTGAGACCATGGGGGGCGCTTAGCCCCCTCTCTTCGTCACTGAGGATGATTTCATTTTTCAGGGATTAGAGATAGTGGTCCTTGTGGTGGACTGCAGGTATGGAGAGCTGTTGTGATCGTATTAGATAGATAAGAATGATTATATGTATTGTAGAAATGTCTCCTATCATGTTCCCTAATTTTTTATTATGTCCACATCCTGGTCCCCATCTTGAACATCATAACAAACGTGCACTTTTTTGTTTAATTTACACATTGGACCATAGGAAAAATGACACTACAGCTACAGAGGTGACCGTCTGATAGCCCAGCTCGACTATCCATCTCTACTGAAGACCCTTTCAGCTTTTTGAGAGTTGGGTGGAGGACATCATCTCTGAAAATAGGGTCCCACAGCTGCACCCCATCAGTGTGAGCAGGACTCTTAGGACTCTTAGAAGAGTTAATGCTCTGAGACCATGGGGGCGCTTAGCCCCCTCTCTTCGTCACTGAGGATGATTTCATTTTTCAGGGATTAGAGAGGGTGGTCCTTGTGGTGGACTGCAGGTATGGAGAGCTGTTATCATCGTATTAGATAGATAACAATGATTATGTGTATTGTAGAAATGTCTCCTATCATGTTCCCTAATTTTTTATTATGTCCACATCCTGGTCCCCATCTTGGACATCATAACAAACGTGCACTTTTTTGTTTAATTTACACATTGGACCATAGGAAAAATGACACTACAGCTACAGAGGTGACCGTCTGATAGCCCAGCTCGACTATCCATCTCTACTGAAGACCCTTTCAGCTTTTTGAGAGTTGGGTGGAGGACATCATCTCTGAAAATAGGGTCCCACAGCTGCACCCCATCAGTGTGAGCAGGACTCTTAGGACTCTTAGAAGAGTCAATGCTCTGAGACCATGGGGGGCGCTTAGCCCCCTCTCTTCGTCACTGAGGATGATTTCATTTTTCAGGGATTAGAGAGGGTGGTCCTTGTGGTGGACTGCAGGTATGGAGAGCTGTTGTCATCGTATTAGATAGATAAGAATGATTATATGTATTGTAGAAATGTCTCCTATCATGTTCCCTAATTTTTTATTATGTCCACATCCTGGTCCCCATCTTGGACATCATAACAAACGTGCACTTTTTTGTTTAATTTACACATTGGACCATAGGAAAAATGACACTACAGCTACAGAGGTGACCGTCTGATAGCCCAGCTCGACTATCCATCTCTACTGAAGACCCTTTCAGCTTTTTGAGAGTTGGGTGGAGGACATCATCTCTGAAAATAGGGTCCCACAGCTGCACCCCATCAGTGTAAGCAGGACTCTTAGGACTCTTAGAAGAGTCAATGCTCTAAAACCATGGGGGCGCTTAGCCCCCTCTCTTCGTCCCTGAGGATGATTTCATTTTTCAGGGATTAGAGAGGGTGGTCCTTGTGGTGGACTGCAGGTATGGAGAGCTGTTGTCATCGTATTAGATAGATAAGAATGATTATATGTATTGTAGAAATGTCTCCTATCATGTTCCCTAATTTTTTATTATGTCCACATCCTGGTCCCCATCTTGGACATCATAACAAACGTGCACTTTTTTGTTTAATTTACACATTGGACCATAGGAAAAATGACACTACAGCTACAGAGGTGACCGTCTGATAGCCCAGCTCGACTATCCATCTCTACTGAAGACCCTTTCAGCTTTTTGAGAGTTGGGTGGAGGACATCATCTCTGAAAATAGGGTCCCACAGCTTCACCCCATCAGTGTGAGCAGGACTCTTAGGACTCTTAGAAGAGTCAATGCTCTGGTACCATGGGGGGCGCTTGGCCCCCTCTCTTCGTCACTGAGGATGATTTCATTTTTCAGGGATTAGAGAGGGTGGTCCTTGTGGTGGACTGCAGGTATGGAGAGCTGTTGTCATCGTATTAGATAGATAAGAATGATTATATGTATTGTAGAAATGTCTCCTATCATGTTCCCTAATTTTTTATTATGTCCACATCCTGGTCCCCATCTTGGACATCATAACAAACGTGCACTTTTTTGTTTAATTTACACATTGGACCATAGGAAAAATGACACTACAGCTACAGAGGTGACCGTCTGATAGCCCAGCTCGACTATCCATCTCTACTGAAGACCCTTTCAGCTTTTTAAGAGTTGGGTGGAGGACATCATCTCTGAAAATAGGGTCCCACAGCTGCACCCCATCAGTGTGAGCAGGACTCTTAGGACTCTTAGAAGAGTCAATGCTCTGAGACCATTGGGGGCACTTAGCCCCCTCTCTTCGTCACTGAGGATGATTTCATTTTTCAGGGATTAGAGAGGGTGGTCCTTGTGGTGGACTGCAGGTATGGAGAGCTGTTATCATCGTATTAGATAGATAAGAATGATTATATGTATTGTAGAAATGTCTCCTATCATGTTCCCTAATTTTTTATTATGTCCACATCCTGGTCCCCATCTTGGACATCATAACAAACGTGCACTTTTTTGTTTAATTTACACATTGGACCATAGGAAAAATGACACTACAGCTACAGAGGTGACCGTCTGATAGCCCAGCTCGACAATCCATCTCTACTGAAGACCCTTTCAGCTTTTTGAGAGTTGGGTGGAGGACATCATCTCTGAAAATAGGGTCCCACAGCTGCACCCCATCAGTGTGAGCAGGACTCTTAGGACTCTTAGAAGAGTCAATGCTCTGAGACCATGGGGGGCGCTTAGCCCCCTCTCTTCGTCACTGAGGATGATTTCATTTTTCAGGGATTAGAGAGGGTGGTCCTTGTGGTGGACTGCCGGTATGGAGAGCTGTTGTCATCGTATTAAATAGATAAGAATGATTATATGTATTGTAGAAATGTCTCCTATCATGTTCCCTAATTTTTTATTATGTCCACATCCTGGTCCCCATCTTGGACATCATAACAAATGTGCACTTTTTTGTTTAATTTACACATTGGACCATAGGAAAAATGACACTACAGCTACAGAGGTGACCGTCTGATAGCCCAGCTCGACTATCCATCTCTACTGAAGACCCTTTCAGCTTTTTGAGAGTTGGGTGGAGGACATCATCTCTTAAAATAGGGTCCCACAGCTGCACCCCATCAGTGTAAGCAGGACTCTTAGGACTCTTAGAAGAGTCAATGCTCTAAAACCATGGGGGGCGCTTAGCCCCCTCTCTTCATCACTGAGGATGATTTCATTTTTCAGGGATTAGAGAGGGTGGTCCTTGTGGTGGACTGCAGGTATGGAGAGCTGTTGTCATCGTATTAGATAGATAAGAATGATTATATGTATTGTAGAAATGTCTCCTATCATGTTCCCTAATTTTTTATTATGTCCACATCCTGGTCCCCATCTTGGACATCATAACAAACGTGCACTTTTTTGTTTCATTTACACATTGGACCATAGGAAAAATGACACTACAGCTACAGAGGTGACCGTCTGATAGCCCAGCTCGACTATCCATCTCTACTGAAGACCATTTCAGCTTTTTGAGAGTTGGGTGGAGGACATCATCTCTGAAAATAGGGTCCCACAGCTGCACCCCATCAGTGTGAGCAGGACTCTTAGGACTCTTAGAAGAGTCAATGCTCTGAGACCATTGGGGGCACTTAGCCCCCTCTCTTCATCACTGAGGATGATTTCATTTTTCAGGGATTAGAGAGGGTGGTCCTTGTGGTGGACTGCAGATATGGAGAGCTGTTATCATCGTATTAGATAGATAAGAATGTATGTCCACATCCTGGTCCCCATCTTGGACATCATAACAAACGTGCACTTTTTTGTTTAATTTACACATTGGACCATAGGAAAAATGACACTACAGCTACAGAGGTGACCGTCTGATAGCCCAGCTCGACTATCCATCTCTACTGAAGACCCTTTCAGCTTTTTGAGAGTTGGGTGGAGGACATCATCTCTGAAAATAGGGTCCCACAGCTGCACCCCATCAGTGTGAGCAGGACTCTTAGGACTCTTAGAAGAGTTAATGCTCTGAGACCATGGGGGCGCTTAGCCCCCTCTCTTCGTCACTGAGGATGATTTCATTTTTCAGGGATTAGAGAGGGTGGTCCTTGTGATGGACTGCAGGTATGGAGAGCTGTTGTCATCGTATTAGATAGATAAGAATGATTATATGTATTGTAGAAATGTCTCCTATCATGTTCCCTAATTTTTTATTATGTCCACATCCTGGTCCCCATCTTGGACATCATAACAAACGTGCACTTTTTTGTTTAATTTACACATTGGACCATAGGAAAAATGACACTACAGCTACAGAGGTGACCGTCTGATAGCCCAGCTCGACTATCCATCTCTACTGAAGACCCTTTCAGCTTTTTGAGAGTTGGGTGGAGGACATCATCTCTGAAAATAGGGTCCCACAGCTGCACCCCATCAGTGTGAGCAGGACTCTTAGGACTCTTAGAAGAGTTAATGCTCTGAGACCATGGGGGCGCTTAGCCCCCTCTCTTCGTCACTGAGGATGATTTCATTTTTCAGGGATTAGAGAGGGTGGTCCTTGTGGTGGACTGCAGGTATGGAGAGCTGTTGTGATCGTATTAGATAGATAAGAATGATTATATGTATTGTAGAAATGTCTCCTATCATGTTCCCTAATTTTTTATTATGTCCACATCCTGGTCCCCATCTTGGACATCATAACAAACGTGCACTTTTTTGTTTAATGTACACATTGGACCATAGGCAAAATGACACTACAGCTACAGAGGTGACCGTCTGATAGCCCAGCTCGACTATCCATCTCTACTGAAGACCCTTTCAGCTTTTTGAGAGTTGGGTGGAGGACATCATCTCTTAAAATAGGGTCCCACAGCTGCACCCCATCAGTGTAAGCAGGACTCTTAGGACTCTTAGAAGAGTCAATGCTCTGAGACCATGGGGGGCGCTTAGCCCCCTCTCTTCGTCACTGAGGATGTTTTCATTTTTCAGGGATTAGAGAGGGTGGTCCTTGTGGTGGACTGCAGGTATGGAGAGCTGTTGTCATCGTATTAAATAGATAAGAATGATTATATGTATTGTAGAAATGTCTCCTATCATGTTCCCTAATTTTTTATTATGTCCACATCCTGGTCCCCATCTTGGACATCATAACAAACGTGCACTTTTTTGTTTAATTTACACATTGGACCATAGGAAAAATGACACTACAGCTACAGAGGTGACCGTCTGATAGCCCAGCTCGACTATCCATCTCTACTGAGGACCCTTTCAGCTTTTTGAGAGTTGGGTGGAGAACATCATCTCTGAAAATAGGGTCCCACAGCTGCACCCCATCAGTGTGAGCAGGACTCTTAGGACTCTTAGAAGAGTCAATGCTCTGAGACCATGGGGGGCGCTTAGCCCCCTCTCTTCGTCACTGAGGATGATTTCACTTTTCAGGGAATAGAGAGGGTGGTCCTTGTGGTGGACTGCAGGTATGGAAAGCTGTTGTCATCGTATTAGATAGATAAGAATGATTATATGTATTGTAGAAATGTCTCCTATCATGTTCCCTATTTTTTTATTATGTCCACATCCTGGTCCCCATCTTGGAAATCATAACAAACGTGCACTTTTTTGTTTAATTTACACATTGGACCATAGGAAAAATGACACTACAGCTACAGAGGTGACCGTCTGATAGCCCAGCTCGACTATCCATCTCTACTGAAGACCCTTTCAGCTTTTTGAGAGTTGGGTGGAGGACATCATCTCTGAAAATAGGGTCCCACAGCTGCACCCCATCAGTGTGAGCAGGAATCTTAGGACTCTTAGAAGAGTCAATGCTCTGAGACCATGGGGGGCGCTTAGCCCCCTCTCTTCGTCACTGAGGATGATTTCATTTTTCAGGGATTAGAGATAGTGGTCCTTGTGGTGGACTGCAGGTATGGAGAGCTGTTGTGATCGTATTAGATAGATAAGAATGATTATATGTATTGTAGAAATGTCTCCTATCATGTTCCCTAATTTTTTATTATGTCCACATCCTGGTCCCCATCTTGAACATCATAACAAACGTGCACTTTTTTGTTTAATTTACACATTGGACCATAGGAAAAATGACACTACAGCTACAGAGGTGACCGTCTGATAGCCCAGCTCGACTATCCATCTCTACTGAAGACCCTTTCAGCTTTTTGAGAGTTGGTTGGAGGACATCATCTCTGAAAATAGGGTCCCACAGCTGCACCCCATCAGTGTGAGCAGGACTCTTAGGACTCTTAGAAGAGTTAATGCTCTGAGACCATGGGGGCGCTTAGCCCCCTCTCTTCGTCACTGAGGATGATTTCATTTTTCAGGGATTAGAGAGGGTGGTCCTTGTGGTGGACTGCAGGTATGGAGAGCTGTTATCATCGTATTAGATAGATAACAATGATTATGTGTATTGTAGAAATGTCTCCTATCATGTTCCCTAATTTTTTATTATGTCCACATCCTGGTCCCCATCTTGGACATCATAACAAACGTGCACTTTTTTGTTTAATTTACACACTGGACCATAGGAAAAATGACACTACAGCTACAGAGGTGACCGTCTGATAGCCCAGCTCGACTATCCATCTCTACTGAAGACCCTTTCAGCTTTTTGAGAGTTGGGTGGAGGACATCATCTCTGAAAATAGGGTCCCACAGCTGCACCCCATCAGTGTGAGCAGGACTCTTAGGACTCTTAGAAGAGTCAATGCTCTGAGACCATGGGGGGCGCTTAGCCCCCTCTCTTCGTCACTGAGGATGATTTCATTTTTCAGGGATTAGAGAGGGTGGTCCTTGTGGTGGACTGCAGGTATGGAGAGCTGTTGTCATCGTATTAGATAGATAAGAATGATTATATGTATTGTAGAAATGTCTCCTATCATGTTCCCTAATTTTTTATTATGTCCACATCCTGGTCCCCATCTTGGACATCATAACAAACGTGCACTTTTTTGTTTAATTTACACATTGGACCATAGGAAAAATGACACTACAGCTACAGAGGTGACCGTCTGATAGCCCAGCTCGACTATCCATCTCTACTGAAGACCCTTTCAGCTTTTTGAGAGTTGGGTAGAGAACATCATCTCTGAAAATAGGGTCCCACAGCTGCACCCCATCAGTGTGAGCAGGACTCTTAGGACTCTTAAAAGAGTCAATGCTCTGAGACCATGGAGGGCGCTTAGCCCCCTCTCTTCGTCACTGAGGATGATTTCACTTTTCAGGGATTAGAGAGATTGGTCCTTGTGGTGGACTGCAGGTATGGAGAGCTGTTGTGATCGTATTAGATAGATAAGAATGATTATATGTATTGTAGAAATGTCTCCTATCATGTTCCCTAATTTTTTATTATGTCCACATCCTGGTCCCCATCTTGAACATCACAACAAACGTGCACTTTTTTGTTTAATTTACACATTGGACCATAGGAAAAATGACACTACAGCTACAGAGGTGACCGTCTGATAGCCCAGCTCGACTATCCATCTCTACTGAAGACCCTTTCAGCTTTTTGAGAGTTGGGTGGAGGACATCATCTCTGAAAATAGGGTCCCACAGCTGCACCCCATCAGTGTAAGCAGGACTCTTAGGACTCTTAGAAGAGTCAATGCTCTAAAACCATGGGGGCGCTTAGCCCCCTCTCTTCGTCCCTGAGGATGATTTCATTTTTCAGGGATTAGAGAGGGTGGTCCTTGTGGTGGACTGCAGGTATGGAGAGCTGTTGTCATCGTATTAGATAGATAAGAATGATTATATGTATTGTAGAAATGTCTCCTATCATGTTCCCTAATTTCTTATTATGTCCACATCCTGGTCCCCATCTTGGACATCATAACAAACGTGCACTTTTTTGTTTAATTTACACATTGGACCATAGGAAAAATGACACTACAGCTACAGAGGTGACCGTCCGATAGCCCAGCTCGACTATCCATCTCTACTGAAGACCCTTTCAGCTTTTTGAGAGTTGGGTGGAGGACATCATCTCTGAAAATAGGGTCCCACAGCTTCACCCCATCAGTGTGAGCAGGACTCTTAGGACTCTTAGAAGAGTCAATGCTCTGGTACCATGGGGGGCGCTTGGCCCCCTCTCTTCGTCACTGAGGATGATTTCATTTTTCAGGGATTAGAGAGGGTGGTCCTTGTGGTGGACTGCAGGTATGGAGAGCTGTTGTCATCGTATTAGATAGATAAGAATGATTATATGTATTGTAGAAATGTCTCCTATCATGTTCCCTAATTTTTTATTATGTCCACATCCTGGTCCCCATCTTGGACATCATAACAAACGTGCACTTTTTTGTTTAATTTACACATTGGACCATAGGAAAAATGACACTACAGCTACAGAGGTGACCGTCTGATAGCCCAGCTCGACTATCCATCTCTACTGAAGACCCTTTCAGCTTTTTAAGAGTTGGGTGGAGGACATCATCTCTGAAAATAGGGTCCCACAGCTGCACCCCATCAGTGTGAGCAGGACTCTTAGGACTCTTAGAAGAGTCAATGCTCTGAGACCATTGGGGGCACTTAGCCCCCTCTCTTCGTCACTGAGGATGATTTCATTTTTCAGGGATTAGAGAGGGTGGTCCTTGTGGTGGACTGCAGGTATGGAGAGCTGTTATCATCGTATTAGATAGATAAGAATGATTATATGTATTGTAGAAATGTCTCCTATCATGTTCCCTAATTTTTTATTATGTCCACATCCTGGTCCCCATCTTGGACATCATAACAAACGTGCACTTTTTTGTTTAATTTACACATTGGACCATAGGAAAAATGACACTACAGCTACAGAGGTGACCGTCTGATAGCCCAGCTCGACAATCCATCTCTACTGAAGACCCTTTCAGCTTTTTGAGAGTTGGGTGGAGGACATCATCTCTGAAAATAGGGTCCCACAGCTGCACCCCATCAGTGTGAGCAAGACTCTTAGGACTCTTAGAAGAGTCAATGCTCTGAGACCATGGGGGGCGCTTAGCCCCCTCTCTTCGTCACTGAGGATGATTTCATTTTTCAGGGATTAGAGAGGGTGGTCCTTGTGGTGGACTGCAGGTATGGAGAGCTGTTGTCATCGTATTAGATAGATAAGAATGATTATATGTATTGTAGAAATGTCTCCTATCATGTTCCCTAATTTTTTATTATGTCCACATTCTGGTCCCCATCTTGGACATCATAACAAACGTGCACTTTTTTGTTTAATTTACACATTGGACCATAGGAAAAATGACACTACAGCTACAGAGGTGACCGTCTGATAGCCCAGCTCGACTATCCATCTCTACTGAAGACCCTTTCAGCTTTTTGAGAGTTGGGTGGAGGACATCATCTCTGAAAATAGGGTCCCACAGCTGCACCCTATCAGTGTGAGCAGGACTCTTAGGACTCTTAGAAGAGTTAATGCTCTGAGACCATGGGGGCGCTTAGCCCCCTCTCTTCGTCACTGAGGATGATTTCATTTTTCAGGGATTAGAGAGGGTGGTCCTTGTGGTGGACTGCAGGTATGGAGAGCTGTTGTCATCGTATTAGATAGATAAGAATGATTATATGTATTGTAGAAATGTCTCCTATCATGTTCCCTAATTTTTTATTATGTCCACATCCTGGTCCCCATCTTGGACATCATAACAAACGTGCACTTTTTTGTTTAATTTACACATTGGACAATAGGAAAAATGACACTACAGCTACAGAGGTGACCGTCTGATAGCCCAGCTCGACTATCCATCTCTACTGAAGACCCTTTCAGCTTTTTGAGAGTTGGGTGGAGGACATCATCTCTGAAAATAGGGTCCCACAGCTGCACTCCATCAGTGTGAGCAGGACTCTTAGGACTCTTAAAAGAGTCAATGCTCTGAGACCATTGGGGGCACTTAGCCCCCTCTCTTCATCACTGAGGATGATTTCATTTTTCAGGGATTAGAGAGGGTGGTCCTTGTGGTGGACTGCAGATATGGAGAGCTGTTATCATCGTATTAGATAGATAAGAATGATTATATGTATTGTAGAAATGTCTCCTATCATGTTCCCTAATTTTTTATTATGTCCACATCCTGGTCCCCATCTTGGACATCATAACAAACGTGCACTTTTTTGTTTAATTTACACATTGGACCATAGGAAAAATGACACTACAGCTACAGAGGTGACCGTCTGATAGCCCAGCTCGACTATCCATCTCTACTGAAGACCCTTTCAGCTTTTTGAGAGTTGGGTGGAGGACATCATCTCTGAAAATAGGGTCCCACAGCTGCACCCCATCAGTGTGAGCAGGACTCTTAGGACTCTTAGAAGAGTCAATGCTCTGAGACCATGGGGGGCGCTTAGCCCCCTCTCTTCGTCACTGAGGATGATTTCATTTTTCAGGGATTAGAGAGGTTGGTCCTTGTGGTGGACTGCAGGTATGGAGAGCTGTTGTGATCGTATTAAATAGATAAGAATGATTATATGTATTGTAGAAATGTCTCCTATCATGTTCCCTAATTTTTTATTATGTCCACATCCTGGTCCCCATCTTGGACATCATAACAAACGTGCACTTTTTTGTTTAATTTACACATTGGACCATAGGAAAAATGACACTACAGCTACAGAGGTGACCGTCTGATAGCCCAGCTCGACTATCCATCTCTACTGAAGACCCTTTCAGCTTTTTGAGAGTTGGGTGGAGAACATCATCTCTGAAAATAGAGTCCCACAGCTGCACCCCATCAGTGTGAGCAGGACTCTTAGGACTCTTAGAAGAGTCAATGCTCTGAGACCATGGGGGGCGCTTAGCCCCCTCTCTTCGTCACTGAGGATGATTTCACTTTTCAGGGAATAGAGAGGGTGGTCCTTGTGGTGGACTGCAGGTATGGAGAGCTGTTGTCATCGTATTAGATAGATAAGAATGATTATATGTATTGTAGAAATGTCTCCTATCATGTTCCCTATTTTTTTATTATGTCCACATCCTGGTCCCCATCTTGGAAATCATAACAAACGTGCACTTTTTTGTTTAATATACACATTGGACCATAGGAAAAATGACACTACAGCTACAGAGGTGACCGTCTGATAGCCCAGCTCGACTATCCATCTCTACTGAAGACCCGTTCAGCTTTTTGAGAGTTGGGTGGAGGACATCATCTCTGAAAATAGGGTCCCACAGCTGCACCCCATCAGTGTGAGCAGGAATCTTAGGACTCTTAGAAGAGTCAATGCTCTGAGACCATGGGGGGCGCTTAGCCCCCTCTCTTCGTCACTGAGGATGATTTCATTTTTCAGGGATTAGAGAGAGTGGTCCTTGTGGTGGACTGCAGGTATGGAGAGCTGTTGTGATCGTATTAGATAGATAAGAATGATTATATGTATTGTAGAAATGTCTCCTATCATGTTCCCTAATTTTTTATTATGTCCACATCCTGGTCCCCATCTTGAACATCATAACAAACGTGCACTTTTTTGTTTAATTTACACATTGGACCATAGGAAAAATGACACTACAGCTACAGAGGTGACCGTCTGATAGCCCAGCTCGACTATCCATCTCTACTGAAGACCCTTTCAGCTTTTTGAGAGTTGGGTGGAGGACATCATCTCTGAAAATAGGGTCCCACAGCTGCACCCCATCAGTGTAAGCAGGACTCTTAGGACTCTTAGAAGAGTCAATGCTCTAAAACCATGGGGGGCGCTTAGCCCCCTCTCTTCGTCCCTGAGGATGATTTCATTTTTCAGGGATTAGAGAGGGTGGTCCTTGTGGTGGACTGCAGGTATGGAGAGCTGTTGTCATCGTATTAGATAGATAAGAATGATTATATGTATTGTAGAAATGTCTCCTATCATGTTCCCTAATTTCTTATTATGTCCACATCCTGGTCCCCATCTTGGACATCATAACAAACGTGCACTTTTTTGTTTAATTTACACATTGGACCATAGGAAAAATGACACTACAGCTACAGAGGTGACCGTCTGATAGCCCAGCTCGACTATCCATCTCTACTGAAGACCCTTTCAGCTTTTTAAGAGTTGGGTGGAGGACATCATCTCTGAAAATAGGGTCCCACAGCTTCACCCCATCAGTGTGAGCAGGACTCTTAGGACTCTTAGAAGAGTCAATGCTCTGGTACCATGGGGGGCGCTTGGCCCCCTCTCTTCGTCACTGAGGATGATTTCATTTTTCAGGGATTTGAGAGGGTGGTCCTTGTGGTGGACTGCAGGTATGGAGAGCTGTTGTCATCGTATTAGATAGATAAGAATGATTATATGTATTGTAGAAATGTCTCCTATCATGTTCCCTAATTTTTTATTATGTCCACATCCTGGTCCCCATCTTGGACATCATAACAAACGTGCACTTTTTCGTTTAATTTACACATTGGGCCATAGGAAAAATGACACTACAGCTACAGAGGTGACCGTCTGATAGCCCAGCTCGACTATCCATCTCTACTGAAGACCCTTTCAGCTTTTTGAGAGTTGGGTAGAGGACATCATCTCTGAAAATAGGGTCCCACAGCTGCACCCCATCAGTGTGAGCAGGACTCTTAGGACTCTTAGAAGAGTCAATGCTCTGAGACCATTGGGGGCACTTAGCCCCCTCTCTTCGTCACTGAGGATGATTTCATTTTTCAGGGATTAGAGAGGGTGGTCCTTGTGGTGGACTGCAGGTATGGAGAGCTGTTATCATCGTATTAGGTAGATAAGAATGATTATATGTATTGTAGAAATGTCTCCTATCATGTTCCCTAATTTTTTATTATGTCCACATCCTGGTCCCCATCTTGGACATCATAACAAACGTGCACTTTTTTGTTTAATTTACACATTGGACCATAGGAAAAATGACACTACAGCTACAGAGGTGACCGTCTGATAGCCCAGCTCGACAATCCATCTCTACTGAAGACCCTTTCAGCTTTTTGAGAGTTGGGTGGAGGACATCATCTCTGAAAATAGGGTCCCACAGCTGCACCCCATCAGTGTGAGCAGGACTCTTAGGACTCTTAGAAGAGTCAATGCTCTGAGACCATGGGGGGCGCTTAGCCCCCTCTCTTCGTCACTGAGGATGATTTCATTTTTCAGGGATTAGAGAGGGTGGTCCTTGTGGTGGACTGCCGGTATGGAGAGCTGTTGTCATCGTATTAAATAGATAAGAATGATTATATGTATTGTAGAAATGTCTCCTATCATGTTCCCTAATTTTTTATTATGTCCACATCCTGGTCCCCATCTTGGACATCATAACAAACGTGCACTTTTTTGTTTAATTTACACATTGGACCATAGGAAAAATGACACTACAGCTACAGAGGTGACCGTCTGATAGCCCAGCTCGACTATCCATCTCTACTGAAGACCCTTTCAGCTTTTTGAGAGTTGGGTGGAGGACATCATCTCTTAAAATAGGGTCCCACAGCTGCACCCCATCAGTGTAAGCAGGACTCTTAGGACTCTTAGAAGAGTCAATGCTCTAAAACCATGGGGGGCGCTTAGCCCCCTCTCTTCATCACTGAGGATGATTTCATTTTTCAGGGATTAGAGAGGGTGGTCCTTGTGGTGGACTGCAGGTATGGAGAGCTGTTGTCATCGTATTAGATAGATAAGAATGATTATATGTATTGTAGAAATGTCTCCTATCATGTTCCCTAATTTTTTATTATGTCCACATCCTGGTCCCCATCTTGGACATCATAACAAACGTGCACTTTTTTGTTTAATTTACACATTGGACCATAGGAAAAATGACACTACAGCTACAGAGGTGACCGTCTGATAGCCCAGCTCGACTATCCATCTCTACTGAAGACCATTTCAGCTTTTTGAGAGTTGGGTGGAGGACATCATCTCTGAAAATAGGGTCCCACAGCTGCACCCCATCAGTGTGAGCAGGACTCTTAGGACTCTTAGAAGAGTCAATGCTCTGAGACCATTGGGGGCACTTAGCCCCCTCTCTTCATCACTGAGGATGATTTCATTTTTCAGGGATTAGAGAGGGTGGTCCTTGTGGTGGACTGCAGATATGGAGAGCTGTTATCATCGTATTAGATAGATAAGAATGTATGTCCACATCCTGGTCCCCATCTTGGACATCATAACAAACGTGCACTTTTTTGTTTAATTTACACATTGGACCATAGGAAAAATGACACTACAGCTACAGAGGTGACCGTCTGATAGCCCAGCTCGACTATCCATCTCTACTGAAGACCCTTTCAGCTTTTTGAGAGTTGGGTGGAGGACATCATCTCTGAAAATAGGGTCCCACAGCTGCACCCCATCAGTGTGAGCAGGAATCTTAGGACTCTTAGAAGAGTCAATGCTCTGAGACCATGGGGGGCGCTTAGCCCCCTCTCTTCGTCACTGAGGATGATTTCATTTTTCAGGGATTAGAGAGAGTGGTCCTTGTGGTGGACTGCAGGTATGGAGAGCTGTTGTGATCGTATTAGATAGATAAGAATGATTATATGTATTGTAGAAATGTCTCCTATCATGTTCCCTAATTTTTTATTATGTCCACATCCTGGTCCCCATCTTGGACATCATAACAAACGTGCACTTTTTTGTTTAATTTACACATTGGACCATAGGAAAAATGACACTACAGCTACAGAGGTGACCGTCTGATAGCCCAGCTCGACTATCCATCTCTACTGAAGACCCTTTCAGCTTTTTGAGAGTTGGGTGGAGAACATCATCTCTGAAAATAGGGTCCCACAGCTGCACCCCATCAGTGTGAGCAGGACTCTTAGGACTCTTAGAAGAGTCAATGCTCTGAGACCATGGGGGGCGCTTAGCCCCCTCTCCTCGTCACTGAGGATGATTTCACTTTTCAGGGAATAGAGAGGGTGGTCCTTGTGGTGGACTGCAGGTATGGAGAGCTGTTGTCATCGTATTAGATAGATAAGAATGATTATATGTATTGTAGAAATGTCTCCTATCATGTTCCCTATTTTTTTATTATGTCCACATCCTGGTCCCCATCTTGGAAATCATAACAAACGTGCACTTTTTTGTTTAATTTACAAATTGGACAATAGGAAAAATGACACTACAGCTACAGAGGTGACCGTCTGATAGCCCAGCTCGACTATCCATCTCTACTGAAGACCCTTTCAGCTTTTTGAGAGTTGGGTGGAGGACATCATCTCTGAAAATAGGGTCCCACAGCTGCACCCCATCAGTGTGAGCAGGAATCTTAGGACTCTTAGAAGAGTCAATGCTCTGAGACCATGGGGGGCGCTTAGCCCCCTCTCTTCGTCACTGAGGATGATTTCATTTTTCAGGGATTAGAGAGAGTGGTCCTTGTGGTGGACTGCAGGTATGGAGAGCTGTTGTGATCGTATTAGATAGATAAGAATGATTATATGTATTGTAGAAATGTCTCCTATCATGTTCCCTAATTTTTTATTATGTCCACATCCTGGTCCCCATCTTGGACATCATAACAAACGTGCACTTTTTTGTTTAATATACACATTGGACCATAGGAAAAATGACACTACAGCTACAGAGGTGACCGTCTGATAGCCCAGCTCGACTATCCATCTCTACTGAAGACCCTTTCAGCTTTTTGAGAGTTGGGTGGAGAACATCATCTCTGAAAATAGGGTCCCACAGCTGCACCCCATCAGTGTGAGCAGGACTCTTAGGACTCTTAGAAGAGTCAATGCTCTGAGACCATGGGGGGCGCTTAGCCCCCTCTCCTCGTCACTGAGGATGATTTCACTTTTCAGGGAATAGAGAGGGTGGTCCTTGTGGTGGACTGCAGGTATGGAGAGCTGTTGTCATCGTATTAGATAGATAAGAATGATTATATGTATTGTAGAAATGTCTCCTATCATGTTCCCTATTTTTGTATTATGTCCACATCCTGGTCCCCATCTTGGAAATCATAACAAACGTGCACTTTTTTGTTTAATTTACAAATTGGACAATAGGAAAAATGACACTACAGCTACAGAGGTGACCGTCTGATAGCCCAGCTCGACTATCCATCTCTACTGAAGACCCTTTCAGCTTTTTGAGAGTTGGGTGGAGGACATCATCTCTGAAAATAGGGTCCCACAGCTGCACCCCATCAGTGTGAGCAGGAATCTTAGGACTCTTAGAAGAGTCAATGCTCTGAGACCATGGGGGGCGCTTAGCCCCCTCTCTTCGTCACTGAGGATGATTTCATTTTTCAGGGATTAGAGAGAGTGGTCCTTGTGGTGGACTGCAGGTATGGAGAGCTGTTGTGATCGTATTAGATAGATAAGAATGATTATATGTATTGTAGAAATGTCTCCTATCATGTTCCCTAATTTTTTATTATGTCCACATCCTGGTCCCCATCTTGAACATCATAACAAACGTGCACTTTTTTGTTTAATTTACACATTGGACCATAGGAAAAATGACACTACAGCTACAGAGGTGACCGTCTGATAGCCCAGCTCAACTATCCATCTCTACTGAAGACCCTTTCAGCTTTTTGAGAGTTGGGTGGAGGACATCATCTCTGAAAATAGGGTCCCACAGCTGCACCCCATCAGTGTGAGCAGGACTCTTAGGACTCTTAGAAGAGTTAATGCTCTGAGACCATGGGGGCGCTTAGCCCCCTCTCTTCGTCACTGAGGATGATTTCATTTTTCAGGGATTAGAGAGGGTGGTCCTTGTGGTGGACTGCAGGTATGGAGAGCTGTTGTCATCATATTAGATAGATAAGAATGATTATATGTATTGTAGAAATGTCTCCTATCATGTTCCCTAATTTTTTATTATGTCCACATCCTGGTCCCCATCTTGGACATCATAACAAACGTGCACTTTTTTGTTTAATTTACACATTGGACCATAGGAAAAATGACACTACAGCTACAGAGGTGACCGTCTGATAGCCCAGCTCGACTATCCATCTCTACTGAAGACCCTTTCAGCTTTTTGAGAGTTGGGTGGAGGACATCATCTCTGAAAATAGGGTCCCACAGCTGCACCCCATCAGTGTGAGCAGGACTCTTAGGACTCTTAGAAGAGTTAATGCTCTGAGACCATGGGGGCGCTTAGCCCCCTCTCTTCGTCACTGAGGATGATTTCATTTTTCAGGGATTAGAGAGGGTGGTCCTTGTGGTGGACTGCAGGTATGGAGAGCTGTTGTCATCGTATTAGATAGATAAGAATGATTATATGTATTGTAGAAATGTCTCCTATCATGTTCCCTAATTTTTTATTATGTCCACATCCTGGTCCCCATCTTGGACATCATAACAAACGTGCACTTTTTTGTTTAATTTACACATTGGACCATAGGAAAAATGACACTACAGCTACAGAGGTGACCGTCTGATAGCCCAGCTCGACTATCCATCTCTACTGAAGACCCTTTCAGCATTTTGAGAGTTGGGTGGAGGACATCATCTCTGAAAATAGGGTCCCACAGCTGCACCCCATCAGTGTGAGCAGGACTCTTAGGACTCTTAGAAGAGTCAATGCTCTGAGACCATTGGGGGCACTGAGCCCCCTCTCTTCGTCACTGAGGATGATTTCATTTTTCAGGGATTAGAGAGGGTGGTCCTTGTGGTGGACTGCAGGTATGGAGAGCTGTTATCATCGTATTAGATAGATAAGAATGATTATATGTATTGTAGAAATGTCTCCTATCATGTTCCCCAATTTTTTATTATGTCCACATCCTGGTCCCCATCTTGGACATCATAACAAACGTGCACTTTTTTGTTTAATTTACACATTGGACCATAGGAAAAATGACACTACAGCTACAGAGGTGACCGTCTGATAGCCCAGCTCGACTATCCATCTCTACTGAAGACCCTTTCAGCTTTTTGAGAGTTGGGTGGAGGACATCATCTCTGAAAATAGGGTCCCACAGCTTCACCCCATCAGTGTGAGCAGGACTCTTAGGACTCTTAGAAGAGTCAATGCTCTGGTACCATGGGGGGCGCTTGGCCCCCTCTCTTCGTCACTGAGGATGATTTCATTTTTCAGGGATTAGAGAGGGTGGTCCTTGTGGTGGACTGCAGGTATGGAGAGCTGTTGTCATCGTATTAGATAGATAAGAATGATTATATGTATTGTAGAAATGTCTCCTATCATGTTCCCTAATTTTTTATTATGTCCACATCCTGGTCCCCATCTTGGACATCATAACAAACGTGCACTTTTTTGTTTAATTTACACATTGGACCATAGGAAAAATGACACTACAGCTACAGAGGTGACCGTCTGATAGCCCAGCTCGACTATCCATCTCTACTGAAGACCTTTTCAGCTTTTTGAGAGTTGGGTGGAGGACATCATCTCTGAAAATAGGGTCCCACAGCTGCACCCCATCAGTGTGAGCAGGACTCTTAGGACTCTTAGAAGAGTTAATGCTCTGAGACCATGGGGGCGCTTAGCCCCCTCTCTTCGTCACTGAGGATGATTTCATTTTTCAGGGATTAGAGAGGGTGGTCCTTGTGGTGGACTGCAGGTATGGAGAGCTGTTGTCATCGTATTAGATAGATAAGAATGATTATATGTATTGTAGAAATGTCTCCTATCATGTTCCCTAATTTTTTATTATGTCCACATCCTGGTCCCCATCTTGGACATCATAACAAACGTGCACTTTTTTGTTTAATTTACACATTGGACCATAGGAAAAATGACACTACAGCTACAGAGGTGACCGTCTGATAGCCCAGCTCGACTATCCATCTCTACTGAAGACCCTTTCAGCTTTTTGAGAGTTGGGTGGAGGACATCATCTCTGAAAATAGGGTCCCACAGCTGCACCCCATCAGTGTGAGCAGGACTCTTAGGACTCTTAGAAGAGTCAATGCTCTGAGACCATTGGGGGCACTTAGCCCCCTCTCTTCGTCACTGAGGATGATTTCATTTTTCAGGGATTAGAGAGGGTGGTCCTTGTGGTGGACTGCAGGTATGGAGAGCTGTTATCATCGTATTAGATAGATAAGAATGATTATATGTATTGTAGAAATGTCTCCTATCATGTTCCCTAATTTTTTATTATGTCCACATCCTGGTCCCCATCTTGGACATCATAACAAACGTGCACTTTTTTGTTTAATTTACACATTGGACCATAGGAAAAATGACACTACAGCTACAGAGGTGACCGTCTGATAGCCCAGCTCGACAATCCATCTCTACTGAAGACCCTTTCAGCTTTTTGAGAGTTGGGTGGAGGACATCATCTCTGAAAATAGGGTCCCACAGCTGCACCCCATCAGTGTGAGCAGGACTCTTAGGACTCTTAGAAGAGTCAATGCTCTGAGACCATGGGGGGCGCTTAGCCCCCTCTCTTCGTCACTGAGGATGATTTCATTTTTCAGGGATTAGAGAGGGTGGTCCTTGTGGTGGACTGCAGGTATGGAGAGCTGTTGTCATCGTATTAAATAGATAAGAATGATTATATGTGGTCCCTCCCTTGGCCTCTCACAACTCTCATCCTCTGAGACACATGAAGATGGTAACACCCTTGACCTGGTCTTTATCCGCCTCTGCTCAATCTCTGACTTTGACAACTCACCTCTTCCCCTCTCTGACCACAACATCCTCTCCTTCAAGCTCACAAACCCCCGCCCACCTCAGCACACTCCCACCTATCACACATTCAGAAACCTACAGGCCATCGATTCTCAGACACTTTCAGACTCTTTACACGCATCACTGTCCCCTATATCCTCACTTTCCTGTCCTGATCTGGCTGTAAAGCACTACAATGACACACTCAGGACTACGCTAGACCAAGTAGCGCCCCTCACCCTCAGAAAGACCAAACACAGAGTAAAACAGCCCTGGCTCACATCACAAACTCGATTTCTCCAGCGATGCTCCAGGAGCGCCGAACGCCTATGGAGGAAAACCCGCACACCAGAAAACTTCATCCACTACAAGTTCATGTTAAGGACCTATAACTATTCCCTTCACCTCGCCAAACAGACCTACTTCACCACCCTTATCTCCTCACTAGCCAACAATCCAAAAAAGCTCTTTGACACCTTTCACTCCCTCCTCAGTCCCAAAGCACAGACCCCTATCACAGACCTTCATGCTGATGACCTGGCCTCGTATTTCACAGAGAAAATTAAAAACATCCGCCAAGAGATCAGCTCCCAGCCACCAAGCCCTGTGAATCCCATCCCTCCCCATATCCCATCCAGCTCACTTTCCACATTTGACCCAGTCACAGAGGAGGAAGTCTCTAGGCTCCTCTCCTCCTCTCGTCCTACAACTTGCCCTACTGATCCCTTCCCCACACCTCTACTCCAGTCCCTCTCTCCGGTTGTCACCACTCACCTAACTAAAATCTTCAATCTCTCTCTCTCTTCGGGTATCTTCCCCTCCTCCCTCAAACACTCTATCATTACTCCATTATTAAAAAACCTTCTCTCGATCCGTCCTGCACAAGCAACTACAGACCAGTCTCCAATCTCTCCTTCATCTCTAAACTCTTGGAGCGCCTGGTCTACTCTCGCCTCACCCGCTACCTCTCCACTCACTCTCTTCTAGATCCTTTACAGTCTGGCTTCCGCCCTTTACACTCAACAGAAACTGCCCTTGTCAAAGTGACCAATGACCTATTGACAGCAAAACGTAATGGTGACCACTCTCTGCTTATTCTTCTTGACCTTTCTGCTGCCTTTGACACTGTTGACCACCATCTCCTTCTCTCTATGCTCCACTCTATCGGCCTAAAGGACACTGTGCTCTCCTGGTTCTCTTCCTATCTTTCTGGCCGCTCATTCAGTGTATCATTTGCTGGCTCCACATCTTCTCCTCTTCCTCTCACTGTTGGGGTCCCTCAAGGTTCAGTCCTTGGCCCTCTTCTTTTCTGCCTCTACACTGCCCCAATTGGTCAGACCATCAGCAGATTTGGCTTTCAGTACCATCTTTATGCTGATGACACACAGCTATACACCTCCTCCCCTGAGCTCACCCCCGCTGTACTACAGAACACCAGTGACTGCCTGACTGCAGTTTGCAATGTCATGTCTGCTCTCTATCTGAAACTTAACCTTTCCAAAACTGAACTTCTTCTTTTCCCTCAATCTTCCAACTTTCCTCAACCTGACATCTCCCTCTCTGTGTGTGGCACAACGATAAGTCCTAGGCCGCAAGCCCGCTGCCTGGGGGTTATACTTGACACTGATCTCTCCTTCACCTCCCACATACAATCTCTTGCCCGCACCTGCCGCTTGCACCTCAAGAACATCTCTAGAATCCGCCCCTTTCTCACAATGGAGACGACAAAAACCCTCACCGTGACCCTGATCCACTCTCGCTTGGACTACTGTAACTCTCTATTAATTGGTCTCCCCCTAACTAGACTCTCTCCTCTACAGTCAATCCTTAATGCAGCAGCCAGGGTCACCTATCTGGCTAACCGCTACTCGGATGCCTCTGCTCTGTGCCAGTCATTGCACTGGCTGCCCATATATCATAGGATCCAATTCAAACTGCTTGTTCTCGCCCACAAAGCTCTCCACAGTGCAGCACCCCCCTACATCTCCACCCTCCTCTCTGTCTATCAGTCCACCCGTTCTCTACGCTCTGCAAGCGACTTTCGACTAACATCCACACTAATTCGAACCTCCCACTCCCGGATCCAAGACTTCTTCCGAGCTGCACCAACCCTCTGGAACGCTCTACCCCAAGAAGTTAGGACAAATCACAACTTACTCAGCTTCAGACGCACCCTAAAGACGCACCTTTTTAGGGCGGCCTATCACACTCCCTAATCAGATTCGATTCACATAGTCCCTCTACAACCTCTCACAACATAGCTCCACATCAAACTCCATGGCAC
Organism: Anomaloglossus baeobatrachus; assembly: GCF_048569485.1. NCBI lineage: Eukaryota > Metazoa > Chordata > Amphibia > Anura > Aromobatidae > Anomaloglossus > Anomaloglossus baeobatrachus. The sequence continues at coordinate 151,375 of NW_027441964.1, read as the reverse complement.
CCAAAGGCATCTCAAGGCTCTCGGGCCCACTAGTCCAGGAAACCATTATCCAGCCCCATTTCCGTGAGATGGTTGGATTGTCATTGTAAATAAGCACTTGAACCTTGCCTCTCCCCCCATCTCATTGTAGATTGTAAGCTCTCACGAGCAGGGTTGTATTTTTTTGTATTTTGTATACACTGTATTTTGTATACACTATTTTTTTTTCCCCTCTAAATATTGTATTTCTATAACTGATACTTGTTTGTATATGATCCTCCTGAATTGTAAAGCGCTACGGAATATGTTGCGCTATAGAAATAAAGATTATTATTATTATTATTATTATTAATGTAGAAATGTCTCCTATCATGTTCCCTAATTTTTTATTATGTCCACATCCTGGTCCCCATCTTGGACATCATAACAAACGTGCACTTTTTTGTTTAATTTACACATTGGACCATAGGAAAAATGACACTACAGCTACAGAGGTGACCGTCTGATAGCCCAGCTCGACTATCCATCTCTACTGAAGACCCTTTCAGCTTTTTGAGAGTTGGGTGGAGAACATCATCTCTGAAAATAGGGTCCCACAGCTGCACCCCATCAGTGTGAGCAGGACTCTTAGGACTCTTAGAAGAGTCAATGTTTTGAGACCATGGGGGGCGCTTAGCCCCCTCTCTTCGTCACTGAGGATGATTTCACTTTTCAGGGAATAGTGAGGGTGGTCCTTGTGGTGGACTGCAGTTATGGAGAGCTGTTGTCATCGTATTAGATAGATAAGAATGATTATATGTATTGTAGAAATGTCTCCTATCATGTTCCCTATTTTTTTATTATGTCCACATCCTGGTCCCCATCTTGGAAATCATAACAAACGTGCACTTTTTTGTTTAATTTACACATTGGACCATAGGAAAAATGACACTACAGCTACAGAGGTGACCGTCTGGTAGCCCAGCTCGACTATCCATCTCTACTGAAGACCCTTTCAGCTTTTTGAGAGTTGGGTGGAGGACATCATCTCTGAAAATAGGGTCCCACAGCTGCACCCCATCAGTGTGAGCAGGACTCTTAGGACTCTTAGAAGAGTTAATGTTTTGAGACCATGGGGGGCGCTTAGCCCCCTCTCTTCGTCACTGAGGATGATTTCATTTTTCAGGGATTAGAGAGAGTGGTCCTTGTGGTGGACTGCAGGTATGGAGAGCTGTTGTCATCGTATTAGATAGATAAGAATGATTATATGTATTGTAGAAATGTCTCCTATCATGTTCCCTAATTTTTTATTATGTCCACATCCTGGTCCCCATCTTGGACATCATAACAAACGTGCACTTTTTTGTTTAATTTACACATTGGACCATAGGAAAAATGACACTACAGCTACAGAGGTGACCGTCTGATAGCCCAGCTCGACTATCCATCTCTACTGAAGACCCTTTCAGCTTTTTGAGAGTTGGGTGGAGGACATCATCTCTTAAAATAGGGTCCCACAGCTGCACCCCATCAGTGTAAGCAGGACTCTTAGGACTCTTAGAAGAGTCAATGCTCTAAAACCATGGGGGGCGCTTAGCCCCCTCTCTTCGTCCCTGAGGATGATTACATTTTTCAGGGATTAGAGAGGGTGGTCCTTGTGGTGGACTGCAGGTATGGAGAGCTGTTGTCATTGTATTAGATAGATAAGAATGATTATATGTATTGTAGAAATGTCTCCTATCATGTTCCCTAATTTTTTATTATGTCCACATCCTGGTCCCCATCTTGGACATCATAACAAACGTGCACTTTTTTGTTTAATTTACACATTGGACCATAGGAAAAATGACACTACAGCTACAGAGGTGACCGTCTGATAGCCCAGCTCGACTATCCATCTCTACTGAAGACCCTTTCAGCTTTTTGAGAGTTGGGTGGAGGACATCATCTCTGAAAATAGGGTCCCACAGCTGCACCCCATCAGTGTGAGCAGGACTCTTAGGACTCTTAGAAGAGTCAATGCTCTAAAACCATGGGGGGCGCTTAGCCCCCTCTCTTCGTCCCTGAGGATGATTTCATTTTTCAGGGATTAGAGAGGGTGGTCCTTGTGGTGGACTGCAGGTATGGAGAGCTGTTGTCATCGTATTAGATAGATAAGAATGATTATATGTATTGTAGAAATGTCTCCTATCATGTTCCCTAATTTTTTATTATGTCCACATCCTGGTCCCCATCTTGGACATCATAACAAACGTGCACTTTTTTGTTTAATTTACACATTGGACCATAGGAAAAATGACACTACAGCTACAGAGGTGACCGTCTGATAGCCCAGCTCGACTATCCATCTCTACTGAAGACCCTTTCAGCTTTTTGAGAGTTGGGTGGAGGACATCATCTCTGAAAATAGGGTCCCACAGCTGCACCCCATCAGTGTGAGCAGGTCTCTTAGGACTCTTAGAAGAGTTAATGCTCTGAGACCATGGGGGCGCTTAGCCCCCTCTCTTCGTCACTGAGGATGATTTCATTTTTCAGGGATTAGAGAGGGTGGTCCTTGTGGTGGACTGCAGGTATGGAGAGCTGTTGTCATCGTATTAGATAGATAAGAATGATTATATGTATTGTAGAAATGTCTCCTATCATGTTCCCTAATTTTTTATTATGTCCACATCCTGGTCCCCATCTTGGACATCATAACAAACGTGCACTTTTTTGTTTAATTTACACATTGGACCATAGGAAAAATGACACTACAGCTACAGAGGTGACCGTCTGATAGCCCAGCTCGACTATCCATCTCTACTGAAGACCCTTTCAGCTTTTTGAGAGTTGGGTGGAGGAAATCATCTCTGAAAATAGGGTCCCACAGCTGCACCCCATCAGTGTGAGCAGGACTCTTAGGACTCTTAGAAGAGTCAATGCTCTGAGACCATTGGGGGCACTTAGCCCCCTCTCTTCATCACTGAGGATGATTTCATTTTTCAGGGATTAGAGAGGGTGGTCCTTGTGGTGGACTGCAGGTATGGAGAGCTGTTGTCATCGTATTAGATAGATAAGAATGATTATATGTATTGTAGAAATGTCTCCTATCATGTTCCCTAATTTTTTATTATGTCCACATCCTGGTCCCCATCTTGGACATCATAACAAACGTGCACTTTTTTGTTTAATTTACACATTGGACCATAGGGAAAATGAAACTACAGCTACAGAGGTGACCGTCTGATAGCCCAGCTCGACTATCCATCTCTACTGAAGACCCTTTCAGCTTTTTGAGAGTTGGGTGGAGGACATCATCTCTGAAAATAGGGTCCCACAGCTGCACCCCATCAGTGTGAGCAGGACTCTTAGGACTCTTAGACCCTTTCAGCTTTTTGAGAGTTGGGTGGAGGACATCATCTCTGAAAATAGGGTCCCACAGCTGCACCCCATCAGTGTGAGCAGGACTCTTAGGACTCTTAGAAGAGTCAATGCTCTGAGACCATGGGGGGCGCTTAGCCCCCTCTCTTCGTCACTGAGGATGATTTCATTTTTCAGGGATTAGAGAGGGTGGACCTTGTAGTGGACTGCAGGTATGGAGAGCTGTTGTCATCGTATTAAATAGATAAGAATGATTATATGTATTGTAGAAATGTCTCCTATCATGTTCCCTAATTTTTTATTATGTCCACATCCTGGTCCCCATCTTGGACATCATAACAAACGTGCACTTTTTTGTTTAATTTACACATTGGACCATAGGAAAAATTACACTACAGCTACAGAGGTGACCGTCTGATAGCCCAGCTCGACTATCCATCTCTACTGAAGACCCTTTCAGCTTTTTGAGAGTTGGGTGGAGAACATCATCTCTGAAAATAGGGTCCCACAGCTGCACCCCATCAGTGTGAGCAGGACTCTTAGGACTCTTAGAAGAGTCAATGCTCTGAGACCATGGGGGGCGCTTAGCCCCCTCTCCTCGTCACTGAGGATGATTTCACTTTTTAGGGAATAGAGAGGGTGGTCCTTGTGGTGGACTGCAGGTATGGAGAGCTGTTGTCATCGTATTAGATAGATAAGAATGATTATATGTATTGTAGAAATGTCTCCTATCATGTTCCCTATTTTTTTATTATGTCCACATCCTGGTCCCCATCTTGGAAATCATAACAAACGTGCACTTTTTTGTTTAATTTACAAATTGGACCATAGGAAAAATGACACTACAGCTACAGAGGTGACCGTCTGATAGCCCAGCTCGACTATCCATCTCTACTGAAGACCCTTTCAGCTTTCTGAGAGTTGGGTGGAGGACATCATCTCTGAAAATAGGGTCCCACAGCTGCACCCCATCAGAGTGAGCAGGAATCTTAGGACTCTTAGAAGAGTCAATGCTCTGAGACCATGGGGGGCGCTTAGCCCCCTCTCTTCGTCACTGAGGATGATTTCATTTTTCAGGGATTAGAGAGAGTGGTCCTTGTGGTGGACTGCAGGTATGGAGAGCTGTTGTGATCGTATTAGATAGATAAGAATGATTATATGTATTGTAGAAATGTCTTCAGTAGAGATGGATAGTCGAGCTGGGCTATCAGACGGTCACCTCTGTAGCTGTAGTGTCATTTTTCCTATGGTCCAATGTGTAAATTAAACAAAAAAGTGCACGTTTGTTATGATGTCCAAGATGGGGACCAGGATGTGGACATAATAAAAAATTAGGGAACATGATAGGAGACATTTCTACAATACATATAATCATTCTTATCTATCTAATACGATGACAACAGCTCTCCATACCTGCAGTCCACCACAAGGACCACCCTCTCTAATCCCTGAAAAATGAAATCATCCTCAGTGACGAAGAGAGGGGGCTAAGCGCCCCCATGGTCTCAGAGCATTAACTCTTCTAAGAGTCCTAAGGGCATTTCGCGCATAAATGAAATGATCACATTTTTCTCCAAAACTATAACAGATGCAAGCTTGTCCTGTTTGGTGGGGATAATATTTAATAAAATAAGTAGAAATCCACTAAAAGTTTTGTTTGGTTATCTTGCAATCCCGAGATAATCGTCTCCATGCTCCAAATCCATTTTAAAGCCATTTTTAAGGCATTTCGCGCATAAATGAAATGATCACATTTTTCTCCAAAACTATAACAGATGGAAGCTCGTCCTGTTTGGAGGGGATAATATTTAATAAAATAAGTAGAAATCCACTAAAAGTTTTGTTTGGTTATCTTGCAATCCCGAGATAATCGTCTCCATGCTTCAAATCCATTTAAAAGCCATTTTGAAGGCATTTCACGCATAAATGAAATGATCACATTTTTCTTCAAAACTAAAACAGATGCAAGCTTGTCCTGTTTGGTAGAGATGATATTTAATAAAATATGTAGAAATCCACTAAAAGTTTTGTTTGGTTATCTTGCAATCCCGAGATAATCGTCTCCATGCTTCAAAACTATTTTAAAGCCATTTTTAAGGCATTTCGCGCATACATGAAATGATCACATTTTTCTCCAAAACTATAACAGATGCAAGCTTGTCCTGTTTGGTGGAGATAATATTTAATAAAATAAGTAGAAACCTACTAAAAGTTTCGTTTGTTTATATTGCAATCCTGAGATAATCGTCTCCATGCTCCAAATCCATTTTAAAGCCATTTCAAAGGCATTTCGCGCATAAATGAAATGATCACATTTTTCTCCAAAACTATAACAGATGGAAGCTTGTCCTGTTTGGTGGAGATGATATTTCATAAAATAAGTAGAAATCCACTAAAAGTTTTGTTTGGTTATCTTGCAATCCCGAGATAATCGTCTCCATGCTCCAAACCCTTTTTAAAGCCATTTTTAAGGCATTTCGCGCATAAATGAAATGATCACATTTTTCTCCAAAACTATAACAGATGCAAGCTTGTCCTGTTTGGTGGGGATAATATTTAATAAAATAAGTAGAAATCCACTAAAAGTTTTGTTTGGTTATCTTGCAATCCCAAGATAATCGTCTCCATGCTCCAAATACATTTTAAAGCCATTTTTAAGGCATTTCGCGCATAAATGAAATGATCACATTTTTCTCCAAAACTATAACAGATGCAAGCTTGTCCTGTTTGGTGGAGATAATATTTAATAAAATAAGTAGAAATCTACTAAAAGTTTCGTTTGTTTATATTGCCATCCTGAGATATTCGTCTCCTTGCTCCAAATCCATTTTAAAGCCATTTCAAAGGCATTTTGCGCATAAATGAAATGATCACATTTTTCTCCAAAACTATAACACATGCAAGCTTGTCCTGTTTGGTGGAGATGATATTTGGTAAAATAAGTAGAAATCCACTAAAAGTTTTGTTTGGTTATCTTGCAATCCCGAGATAATCGTCTCCATGCTCCAAATCTATTTTAAAGCCATTTCAAAGGCATTGTGCGCATAAATGAAATGATCACATTTTTCTCCAAAACTATAACAGATGCAAGCTTGTCCTGTTTGGAGGGGATGATATTTAATAAAATAATTAGAAATCCACTAAAAGTTTTGTTTGGTTATCTTGCAATCCCGAGATAATCGTCTCCATGCTTCAAAACCATTTTAAAGCCATTTTTAAGGCATTTCGCGCATAAATGAAATGATCACATTTTTCTCCAAAACTTTAACAGATGCAAGCTTGTCCTGTTTGGTGGAGATAATATTTAATAAAATAAGTAGAAACCTACTAAAAGTTTCGTTTGTTTATATTGCAATCCTGAGATAATCGTCTCCATGCTCCAAATCCATTTTAAAGCCATTTCAAAGGCATTTCGCGCATAAATGAAATGATCACATTTTTCTCCAAAACTATAACAGATGCAAACTTGTCCTGTTTGGTGGAGATGATATTTCATAAAATAAGTAGAAATCCACTAAAAGTTTTGTTTGGTTATCTTGCAATCCCGAGATAATCGTCTCCATGCTCCAAACCCTTTTTAAAGCCATTTTTAAGGCATTTCGCGCATAAATGAAATGATCACATTTTTCTCCAAAACTATAACAGATGCAAGCTTGTCCTGTTTGGTGGGGATAATATTTAATAAAATAAGTAGAAATCCACTAAAAGTTTTGTTTGGTTATCTTGCAATCCCAAGATAATCGTCTCCATGCTCCAAATCCATTTTAAAGCCATTTTTAAGGCATTTCGCGCATAAATGAAATGATCACATTTTTCTCCAAAACTATAACAGATGCAAGCTTGTCCTGTTTGGTGGAGATAATATTTAATAAAATAAGTAGAAATCTACTAAAAGTTTCGTTTGTTTATATTGCCATCCTGAGATATTCGTCTCCTTGCTCCAAATCCATTTTAAAGCCATTTCAAAGGCATTTTGCGCATAAATGAAATGATCACATTTTTCTCCAAAACTATAACACATGCAAGCTTGTCCTGTTTGGTGGAGATGATATTTGGTAAAATAAGTAGAAATCCACTAAAAGTTTTGTTTGGTTATCTTGCAATCCCGAGATAATCGTCTCCATGCTCCAAATCTATTTTAAAGCCATTTCAAAGGCATTGTGCGCATAAATGAAATGATCACATTTTTCTCCAAAACTATAACAGATGCAAGCTTGTCCTGTTTGGAGGGGATGATATTTAATAAAATAATTAGAAATCCACTAAAAGTTTTGTTTGGTTATCTTGCAATCCCGAGATAATCGTCTCCATGCTTCAAAACCATTTTAAAGCCATTTTTAAGGCATTTCGCGCATAAATGAAATGATCACATTTTTCTCCAAAACTTTAACAGATGCAAGCTTGTCCTGTTTGGTGGAGATAATATTTAATAAAATAAGTAGAAACCTACTAAAAGTTTCGTTTGTTTATATTGCAATCCTGAGATAATCGTCTCCATGCTCCAAATCCATTTTAAAGCCATTTCAAAGGCATTTCGCGCATAAATGAAATGATCACATTTTTCTCCAAAACTATAACACATGCAAGCTTGTCCTGTTTGGTGGAGATGATATTTAATAAAATAAGTAGAAATCCATTAAAAGTTTTATTTGGTTATCTTGCAATCCCAAGATAATCGTTTCCATGCTCCAAATCCATTTTAAAGCCATTTTTAAGGCATTTCGCGCATAAATGAAATGATCACATTTTTCTCCAAAACTATAACAGATGCAAGCTTGTCCTGTTTGGAGGGGATGATATTTAATAAAATAATTAGAAATCCACTAAAAGTTGTGTTTGGTTATCTTGCAATCCCGAGATAATCGTCTCCATGCTTCAAAACCATTTTAAAGCCATTTTAAGGCATTTCGCGCATAAATGAAATTATCACATTTTTCTCCAAAACTATAACAGATGCAAGCTTGTCCTGTTTGGTGGAGATGATATTTAAAAAAAATAAGTAGAAATCCACTAAAAGTTTTGTTTGGTTATCTTGCAATCCCGAGATAATCGTCTCCGTGCTCCAAACCCTTTTTAAAGCCATTTTTAAGGCATTTCGCGCATAAATGAAATGATCACATTTTTTTCCAAAACTATAACAGATGCAAGCTTGTCCTGTTTGGTGGGGATAATATTTAATAAAATAAGTAGAAATCCACTAAAAGTTTTGTTTGGCGTCCCCCATGGTTTTAGAGCATTGACTCTTCTAAGAGTCCTAAGAGTCCTGCTTACACTGATGGGGTGCAGCTGTGGGACCCTATTTTAAGAGATGATGTCCTCCACCCAACTCTCAAAAAGCTGAAAGGGTCTTCAGTAGAGATGGATAGTCGAGCTGGGCTATCAGACGGTCACCTCTGTAGCTGTAGTGTCATTTTTCCTATGGTCCAATGTGTAAATTAAACAAAAAAGTGCACGTTTGTTATGATGTCCAAGATGGGGACCAGGATGTGGACATAATAAAAAATTAGGGAACATGATAGGAGACATTTCTACAATACATATAATCATTCTTATCTATCTAATACGATCACAACAGCTCTCCATTCCTGCAGTCCACCACAAGGACCACTCTCTCTAATCCCTGAAAAATGAAATCATCCTCAGTGACGAAGAGAGGGGGCTAAGCGCCCCCCATGGTCTCAGAGCATTGACTCTTCTAAGAGTCCTAAGAGTCCTGCTCACACTGATGGGGTGCAGCTGTGGGACCCTATTTTCAGAGATGATGTTCTCCACCCAACTCTCAAAAAGCTGAAAGGGTCTTCAGTAGAGATGGATAGTCGAGCTGGGCTATCAGACGGTCACCTCTGTAGCTGTAGTGTCATTTTTCCTATGGTCCAATGTGTAAATTAAACAAAAAAGTGCACGTTTGTTATGATTTCCAAGATGGGGACCAGGATGTGGACATAATAAAAAAATAGGGAACATGATAGGAGACATTTCTACAATACATATAATTATTCTTATCTATCTAATACGATGACAACAGCTCTCCATACCTGCAGTCCACCACAAGGACCACCCTCTCTAATCCCTGAAAAATGAAATCATCCTCAGTGACGAAGAGAGGGGGCTAAGCGCACCCCATGGTCTCAAAACATTGACTCTTCTAAGAGTCCTAAGAGTCCTGCTCACACTGATGGGGTGCAGCTGTGGGACCCTATTTTCAGAGATGATGTCCTCCACCCAACTCTCAAAAAGCTGAAAGGGTCTTCAGTAGAGATGGATAGTCGAGCTGGGCTATCAGACGGTCACCTCTGTAGCTGTAGTGTCATTTTTCCTATGGTCCAATGTGTAAATTAAACAAAAAAGTGCACGTTTGTTATGATTTCCAAGATGGGGACCAGGATGTGGACATAATAAAAAAATAGGGAACATGATAGGAGACATTTCTACAATACATATAATCATTCTTATCTATCTAATACGATGACAACAGCTCTCCATACCTGCAGTCCACCACAAGGACCACCCTCTCTATTCCCTAAAAAGTGAAATCATCCTCAGTGACGAAGAGAGGGGGCTAAGCGCCCCCCATGGTCTCAGAGCATTGACTCTTCTAAGAGTCCTAAGAGTCCTGCTCACACTGATGGGGTGCAGCTGTGGGACCCTATTTTCAGAGATGATGTTCTCCACCAAACTCTCAAAAAGCTGAAAGGGTCTTCAGTAGAGATGGATAGTCGAGCTGGGCTATCAGACGGTCACTTCTGTACCTGTAGTGTCATTTTTCCTATGGTCCAATGTGTAAATTAAACAAAAAAGTGCACGTTTGTTATGATGTCCAAGATGGGGACCAGGATGTGGACATAATAAAAAATTAGGGAACATGATAGGAGACATTTCTACAATACATATAATCATTCTTATCTATTTAATATGATGACAACAGCTCTCCATACCTGCAGTCCACCACAAGGACCACCCTCTCTAATCCCTGAAAAATGAAATCATCCTCAGTGACGAAGAGAGGGGGCTAAGCGCACCCCATGGTCTCAAAACATTGACTCTTCGAAGAGTCCTAAGAGTCCTGCTCACACTGATGGGGTGCAGCTGTGGGACCCTATTTTCAGAGATGATGTCCTCCACCCAACTCTCAAAAAGCTGAAAGGGTCTTCAGTAGAGATGGATAGTCGAGCTGGGCTATCAGACGGTCACCTCTGTAGCTGTAGTGTCATTTTTCCTATGGTCCAATGTGTAAATTAAACAAAAAAGTGCACGTTTGTTATGATTTCCAAGATGGGGACCAGGATGTGGACATAATAAAAAAATAGGGAACATGATAGGAGACATTTCTACAATACATATAATCATTCTTATCTATCTAATACGATGACAACAGCTCTCCATACCTGCAGTCCACCACAAGGACCACCCTCTCTATTCCCTGAAAAGTGAAATCATCCTCAGTGACGAAGAGAGGGGGCTAAGCGCCCCCCATGGTCTCAGAGCATTGACTCTTCTAAGAGTCCTAAGAGTCCTGCTCACACTGATGGGGTGCAGCTGTGGGACCCTATTTTCAGAGATGATGTTCTCCACCAAACTCTCAAAAAGCTGAAAGGGTCTTCAGTAGAGATGGATAGTCGAGCTGGGCTATCAGACGGTCACCTCTGTACCTGTAGTGTCATTTTTCCTATGGTCCAATGTGTAAATTAAACAAAAAAGTGCACGTTTGTTATGATGTCCAAGATGGGGACCAGGATGTGGACATAATAAAAAATTAGGGAACATGATAGGAGACATTTCTACAATACATATAATCATTCTTATCTATTTAATACGATGACAACAGCTCTCCATACCTGCAGTCCACCACAAGGACCACCCTCTCTAATCCCTGAAAAATGAAATCATCCTTAGTGACGAAGAGAGGGGGCTAAACGCCCCCCATGGTCTCAGAGCATTGACTCTTCTAAGAGTCCTAAGAGTCCTGCTCACACTGATGGGGTGCAGCTGTGGGACCCTATTTTCAGAGATGATGTCCTCCACCCAACTCTCAAAAAGCTGAAAGGGTCTTCAGTAGAGATGGATTGTCGAGCTGGGCTATCAGACGGTCACCTCTGTAGCTGTAGTGTCATTTTTCCTATGGTCCAATGTGTAAATTAAACAAAAAAGTGCACGTTTGTTATGATGTCCAAGATGGGGACCAGGATGTGGACATAATAAAAAATTAGGGAACATGATAGGAGACATTTCTACAATACATATAATCATTCTTATCTATCTAATACGATAACAGCTCTCCATACCTGCAGTCCACCACAAGGACCACCCTCTCTAATCCCTGAAAAATGAAATCATCCTCAGTGACGAAGAGAGGGGGCTAAGCGCCCCCCATGGTCTCAGAGCATTGACTCTTCTAAGAGTCCTAAGAGTCCTGCTCACACTGATGGGGTGCAGCTGTGGGACCCTATTTTCAGAGATGATGTTCTCCACCAAACTCTCAAAAAGCTGAAAGGGTCTTCAGTAGAGATGGATAGTCGAGCTGGGCTATCAGACGGTCACCTCTGTACCTGTAGTGTCATTTTTCCTATGGTCCAATGTGTAAATTAAACAAAAAAGTGCACGTTTGTTATGATGTCCAAGATGGGGACCAGGATGTGGACATAATAAAAAATTAGGGAACATGATAGGAGACATTTCTACAATACATATAATCATTCTTATCTATTTAATACGATGACAACAGCTCTCCATACCTGCAGTCCACCACAAGGACCACCCTCTCTAATCCCTGAAAAATGAAATCATCCTTAGTGACGAAGAGAGGGGGCTAAACGCCCCCCATGGTCTCAGAGCATTGACTCTTCTAAGAGTCCTAAGAGTCCTGCTCACACTGATGGGGTGCAGCTGTGGGACCCTATTTTCAGAGATGATGTCCTCCACCCAACTCTCAAAAAGCTGAAAGGGTCTTCAGTAGAGATGGATTGTCGAGCTGGGCTATCAGACGGTCACCTCTGTAGCTGTAGTGTCATTTTTCCTATGGTCCAATGTGTAAATTAAACAAAAAAGTGCACGTTTGTTATGATGTCCAAGATGGGGACCAGGATGTGGACATAATAAAAAATTAGGGAACATGATAGGAGACATTTCTACAATACATATAATCATTCTTATCTATCTAATACGATAACAGCTCTCCATACCTGCAGTCCACCACAAGGACCACCCTCTCTAATCCCTGAAAAATGAAATCATCCTCAGTGACGAAGAGAGGGGGCTAAGTGCCCCCAATGGTCTCAGAGCATTGACTCTTCTAAGAGTCCTAAGAGTCCTGCTCACACTGATGGGGTGCAGCTGTGGGACCCTATTTTCAGAGATGATGTCCTCCACCCAACTCTCAAAAAGCTGAAAGGGTCTTCAGTAGAGATGGATAGTCGAGCTGGGCTATCAGACGGTCACCTCTGTAGCTGTAGTGTCATTTTTCCTATGGTCCAATGTGTAAATTAAACAAAAAAGTGCACGTTTGTTATGATGTCCAAGATGGGGACCAGGATGTGGACATAATAAAAAATTAGGGAACATGATAGGAGACATTTCTACAATACATATAATCATTCTTATCTATCTAATACGATGACAACAGCTCTCCATACCTGCAGTCCACCACAAGGACCACCCTCTCTAATCCCTGAAAAATGAAATCATCCTCAGTGACGAAGAGAGGGGGCTAAGCGCCCCCATGGTCTCAGAGCATTAACTCTTCTAAGAGTCCTAAGAGTCCTGCTCACACTGATGGGGTGCAGCTGTGGGACCCTATTTTCAGAGATGATGTCCTCCACCCAACTCTCAAAAAGCTGAAAGGGTCTTCAGTAGAGATGGATAGTCGAGCTGGGCTATCAGACGGTCACCTCTGTAGCTGTAGTGTCATTTTTCCTATGGTCCAATGTGTAAATTAAACAAAAAAGTGCACGTTTGTTATGATGTCCAAGATGGGGACCAGGATGTGGACATAATAAAAAATTAGGGAACATGATAGGAGACATTTCTACAATACATATAATCATTCTTATCTATCTAATACGATGACAACAGCTCTCCATACCTGCAGTCCACCACAAGGACCACCCTCTCTAATCCCTGAAAAATGAAATCATCCTCAGTGACGAAGAGAGGGGGCCAAGCGCCCCCCATGGTACCAGAGCATTGACTCTTCTAAGAGTCCTAAGAGTCCTGCTCACACTGATGGGGTGAAGCTGTGGGACCCTATTTTCAGAGATGATGTCCTCCACCCGACTCTCAAAAAGCTGAAAGGGTCTTCAGTAGAGATGGATAGTCGAGCTGGGCTATCAGACGGTCACCTATGTAGCTGTAGTGTCATTTTTCCTATGGTCCAATGTGTAAATTAAACAAAAAAGTGCACGTTTGTTATGATGTCCAAGATGGGGACCAGGATGTGGACATAATAAGAAATTAGGGAACATGATAGGAGACATTTCTACAATACATATAATCATTCTTATCTATCTAATACGATGACAACAGCTCTCCATACCTGCAGTCCACCACAAGGACCACCCTCTCTAATCCCTGAAAAATGAAATCATCCTCAGTGACGAAGAGAGGGGGCTAAGTGCCCCTAATGGTCTCAGAGCATTGACTCTTCTAAGAGTCCTAAGAGTCCTGCTCACACTGATGGGGTGCAGCTGTGGGACCCTATTTTCAGAGATGATGTCCTCCACCCAACTCTCAAAAAGCTGAAAGGGTCTTCAGTAGAGATGGATAGTCGAGCTAGGCTATCAGACGGTCACCTCTGTAGCTGTAGTGTCATTTTTCCTATGGTCCAATGTGTAAATTAAACAAAAAAGTGCACGTTTGTTATGATGTCCAAGATGGGGACCAGGATGTGGACATAATAAAAAATTAGGGAACATGATAGGAGACATTTCTACAATACATATAATCATTCTTATCTATCTAATACGATGACAACAGCTCTCCATACCTGCAGTCCACCACAAGGACCACCCTCTCTAATCCCTGAAAAATGAAATCATCCTCAGTGACGAAGAGAGGGGGCCAAGCGCCCCCCATGGTACCAGCGCATTGACTCTTCTAAGAGTCCTAAGAGTCCTGCTCACACTGATGGGGTGAAGCTGTGGGACCCTATTTTCAGAGATGATGTCCTCCACCCAACTCTCAAAAAGCTGAAAGGGTCTTCAGTAGAGATGGATAGTCGAGCTGGGCTATCAGACGGTCACCTCTGTAGCTGTAGTGTCATTTTTCCTATGGTCCAATGTGTAAATTAAACAAAAAAGTGCACGTTTGTTATGATGTCCAAGATGGGGACCAGGATGTGGACATAATAAAAAATTAGGGAACATGATAGGAGACATTTCTACAATACATATAATCATTCTTATCTATCTAATACGATGACAACAGCTCTCCATACCTGCAGTCCACCACAAGGACCACCCTCTCTAATCCCTGAAAAATGAAATCATCCTCAGTGACGAAGAGAGGGGGCTAAGCGCCCCCATGGTCTCAGAGCATTAACTCTTCTAAGAGTCCTAAGAGTCCTGCTCACACTGATGGGGTGCAGCTGTGGGACCCTATTTTAAGAGATGATGTCCTCCACCCAACTCTCAAAAAGCTGAAAGGGTCTTCAGTAGAGATGGATAGTCGAGCTGGGCTATCAGACGGTCACCTCTGTAGCTGTAGTGTCATTTTTCCTATGGTCCAATGTGTAAATTAAACAAAAAAGTGCACGTTTGTTATGATGTCCAAGATGGGGACCAGGATGTGGACATAATAAAAAATTAGGGAACATGATAGGAGACATTTCTACAATACATATAATCATTCTTATCTATCTAATACGATGACAACAGCTCTCCATACCTGCAGTCCACCACAAGGACCACCCTCTCTAATCCCTGAAAAATGAAATCATCCTCAGTGACGAAGAGAGGGGGCCAAGCGCCCCCCATGGTACCAGAGCATTGACTCTTCTAAGAGTCCTAAGAGTCCTGCTCACACTGATGGGGTGAAGCTGTGGGACCCTATTTTCAGAGATGATGTCCTCCACCCAACTCTCAAAAAGCTGAAAGGGTCTTCAGTAGAGATGGATAGTCGAGCTGGGCTATCAGACGGTCACCTCTGTAGCTGTAGTGTCATTTTTCCTATGGTCCAATGTGTAAATTAAACAAAAAAGTGCACGTTTGTTATGATGTCCAAGATGGGGACCAGGATGTGGACATAATAAGAAATTAGGGAACATGATAGGAGACATTTCTACAATACATATAATCATTCTTATCTATCTAATACGATCACAACAGCTCTCCATACCTGCAGTCCACCACAAGGACCACTCTCTCTAATCCCTGAAAAATTAAATCATCCTCAGTGACGAAGAGAGGGGGCTAAGCGCCCCCCATGGTCTCAGAGCATTGACTCTTCTAAGAGTCCTAAGATTCCTGCTCACACTGATGGGGTGCAGCTGTGGGACCCTATTTTCAGAGATGATGTCCTCCACCCAACTCTCAAAAAGCTGAAAGGGTCTTCAGTAGAGATGGATAGTCGAGCTGGGCTATCAGACGGTCACCTCTGTAGCTGTAGTGTCATTTTTCCTATGGTCCAATGTGTAAATTAAACAAAAAAGTGCACGTTTGTTATGATTTCCAAGATGGGGACCAGGATGTGGACATAATAAAAAAATAGGGAACATGATAGGAGACATTTCTACAATACATATAATCATTCTTATCTATCTAATACGATGACAACAGCTCTCCATACCTGCAGTCCACCACAAGGACCACCCTCTCTATTACCTGAAAAGTGAAATCATCCTCAGTGACGAAGAGAGGGGGCTAAGCGCCCCCCATGGTCTCAGAGCATTGACTCTTCTAAGAGTCCTAAGAGTCCTGCTCACACTGATGGGGTGCAGCTGTGGGACCCTATTTTCAGAGATGATGTTCTCTACCCAACTCTCAAAAAGCTGAAAGGGTCTTCAGTAGAGATGGATAGTCGAGCTGGGCTATCAGACGGTCACCTCTGTAGCTGTAGTGTCATTTTTCCTATGGTCCAATGTGTAAATTAAACAAAAAAGTGCACGTTTGTTATGATGTCCAAGATGGGGACCAGGATGTGGACATAATAAAAAATTAGGGAACATGATAGGAGACATTTCTACAATACATATAATCATTCTTATCTATTTAATACGATGACAACAGCTCTCCATACCTGCAGTCCACCACAAGGACCACCCTCTCTAATCCCTGAAAAATGAAATCATCCTCAGTGACGAAGAGTGGGGGCTAAGCGCCCCCCATGGTCTCAGAGCATTGACTCTTCTAAGAGTCCTAAGAGTCCTGCTCACACTGATGGGGTGCAGCTGTGGGACCCTATTTTCAGAGATGATGTCCTCCACCCAACTCTCAAAAAGCTGAAAGGGTCTTCAGTAGAGATGGATTGTCGAGCTGGGCTATCAGACGGTCACCTCTGTAGCTGTAGTGTCATTTTTCCTATGGTCCAATGTGTAAATTAAACAAAAAAGTGCACGTTTGTTATGATGTCCAAGATGGGGACCAGGATGTGGACATAATAAAAAATTAGGGAACATGATAGGAGACATTTCTACAATACATATAATCATTCTTATCTATCTAATACGATAACAGCTCTCCATACCTGCAGTCCACCACAAGGACCACCCTCTCTAATCCCTGAAAAATGAAATCATCCTCAGTGACGAAGAGAGGGGGCTAAGTGCCCCCAATGGTCTCAGAGCATTGACTCTTCTAAGAGTCCTAAGAGTCCTGCTCACACTGATGGGGTGCAGCTGTGGGACCCTATTTTCAGAGATGATGTCCTCCACCCAACTCTCAAAAAGCTGAAAGGGTCTTCAGTAGAGATGGATAGTCGAGCTGGGCTATCAGACGGTCACCTCTGTAGCTGTAGTGTCATTTTTCCTATGGTCCAATGTGTAAATTAAACAAAAAAGTGCACGTTTGTTATGATGTCCAAGATGGGGACCAGGATGTGGACATAATAAAAAATTAGGGAACATGATAGGAGACATTTCTACAATACATATAATCATTCTTATCTATCTAATACGATGACAACAGCTCTCCATACCTGCAGTCCACCACAAGGACCACCCTCTCTAATCCCTGAAAAATGAAATCATCCTCAGTGACGAAGAGAGGGGGCTAAGCGCCCCCATGGTCTCAGAGCATTAACTCTTCTAAGAGTCCTAAGAGTCCTGCTCACACTGATGGGGTGCAGCTGTGGGACCCTATTTTCAGAGATGATGTCCTCCACCCAACTCTCAAAAAGCTGAAAGGGTCTTCAGTAGAGATGGATAGTCGAGCTGGGCTATCAGACGGTCACCTCTGTAGCTGTAGTGTCATTTTTCCTATGGTCCAATGTGTAAATTAAACAAAAAAGTGCACGTTTGTTATGATGTCCAAGATGGGGACCAGGATGTGGACATAATAAAAAATTAGGGAACATGATAGGAGACATTTCTACAATACATATAATCATTCTTATCTATCTAATACGATGACAACAGCTCTCCATACCTGCAGTCCACCACAAGGACCACCCTCTCTAATCCCTGAAAAATGAAATCATCCTCAGTGACGAAGAGAGGGGGCCAAGCGCCCCCCATGGTACCAGAGCATTGACTCTTCTAAGAGTCCTAAGAGTCCTGCTCACACTGATGGGGTGAAGCTGTGGGACCCTATTTTCAGAGATGATGTCCTCCACCCGACTCTCAAAAAGCTGAAAGGGTCTTCAGTAGAGATGGATAGTCGAGCTGGGCTATCAGACGGTCACCTATGTAGCTGTAGTGTCATTTTTCCTATGGTCCAATGTGTAAATTAAACAAAAAAGTGCACGTTTGTTATGATGTCCAAGATGGGGACCAGGATGTGGACATAATAAGAAATTAGGGAACATGATAGGAGACATTTCTACAATACATATAATCATTCTTATCTATCTAATACGATGACAACAGCTCTCCATACCTGCAGTCCACCACAAGGACCACCCTCTCTAATCCCTGAAAAATGAAATCATCCTCAGTGACGAAGAGAGGGGGCTAAGTGCCCCTAATGGTCTCAGAGCATTGACTCTTCTAAGAGTCCTAAGAGTCCTGCTCACACTGATGGGGTGCAGCTGTGGGACCCTATTTTCAGAGATGATGTCCTCCACCCAACTCTCAAAAAGCTGAAAGGGTCTTCAGTAGAGATGGATAGTCGAGCTGGGCTATCAGACGGTCACCTCTGTAGCTGTAGTGTCATTTTTCCTATGGTCCAATGTGTAAATTAAACAAAAAAGTGCACGTTTGTTATGATGTCCAAGATGGGGACCAGGATGTGGACATAATAAAAAATTAGGGAACATGATAGGAGACATTTCTACAATACATATAATCATTCTTATCTATCTAATACGATGACAACAGCTCTCCATACCTGCAGTCCACCACAAGGACCACCCTCTCTAATCCCTGAAAAATGAAATCATCCTCAGTGACGAAGAGAGGGGGCTAAGCGCCCCCATGGTCTCAGAGCATTAACTCTTCTAAGAGTCCTAAGAGTCCTGCTCACACTGATGGGGTGCAGCTGTGGGACCCTATTTTCAGAGATGATGTCCTCCACCCAACTCTCAAAAAGCTGAAAGGGTCTTCAGTAGAGATGGATAGTCGAGCTAGGCTATCAGACGGTCACCTCTGTAGCTGTAGTGTCATTTTTCCTATGGTCCAATGTGTAAATTAAACAAAAAAGTGCACGTTTGTTATGATGTCCAAGATGGGGACCAGGATGTGGACATAATAAAAAATTAGGGAACATGATAGGAGACATTTCTACAATACATATAATCATTCTTATCTATCTAATACGATGACAACAGCTCTCCATACCTGCAGTCCACCACAAGGACCACCCTCTCTATTACCTGAAAAGTGAAATCATCCTCAGTGACGAAGAGAGGGGGCTAAGCGCCCCCCATGGTCTCAGAGCATTGACTCTTCTAAGAGTCCTAAGAGTCCTGCTCACACTGATGGGGTGCAGCTGTGGGACCCTATTTTCAGAGATGATGTTCTCTACCCAACTCTCAAAAAGCTGAAAGGGTCTTCAGTAGAGATGGATAGTCGAGCTGGGCTATCAGACGGTCACCTCTGTAGCTGTAGTGTCATTTTTCCTATGGTCCAATGTGTAAATTAAACAAAAAAGTGCACGTTTGTTATGATGTCCAAGATGGGGACCAGGATGTGGACATAATAAAAAATTAGGGAACATGATAGGAGACATTTCTACAATACATATAATCATTCTTATCTATTTAATACGATGACAACAGCTCTCCATACCTGCAGTCCACCACAAGGACCACCCTCTCTAATCCCTGAAAAATGAAATCATCCTCAGTGACGAAGAGTGGGGGCTAAGCGCCCCCCATGGTCTCAGAGCATTGACTCTTCTAAGAGTCCTAAGAGTCCTGCTCACACTGATGGGGTGCAGCTGTGGGACCCTATTTTCAGAGATGATGTCCTCCACCCAACTCTCAAAAAGCTGAAAGGGTCTTCAGTAGAGATGGATAGTCGAGCTGGGCTATCAGACGGTCACCTCTGTAGCTGTAGTGTCATTTTTCCTATGGTCCAATGAGTAAATTAAACAAAAAAGTGCACGTTTGTTATGATGTCTAAGATGGGGACCAGGATGTGGACATAATAAAAAATTAGGGAACATGATAGGAGACATTTCTACAATACATATAATCATTCTTATCTATCTAATACGATGACAACAGCTCTCCATACCTGCAGTCCACCACAAGGACCACCCTCTCTAATCCCTGAAAAATGAAATCATCCTCAGTGACGAAGAGAGGGGGCTAAGCGCCCCCATGGTCTCAGAGCATTAACTCTTCTAAGAGTCCTAAGAGTCCTGCTCACACTGATGGGTTGCAGCTGTGGGACCCTATTTTCAGAGATGATGTCCTCCACCCAACTCTCAAAAAGCTGAAAGGGTCTTCAGTAGAGATGGATAGTCGAGCTGGGCTATCAGACGGTCACCTCTGTAGCTGTAGTGTCATTTTTCCTATGGTCCAATGTGTAAATTAAACAAAAAAGTGCACGTTTGTTATGATGTCCAAGATGGGGACCAGGATGTGGACATAATAAAAAATTAGGGAACATGATAGGAGACATTTCTACAATACATATAATCATTCTTATCTATCTAATATGATGATAACAGCTCTCCATATCTGCAGTCTACCACAAGGACCACCCTCTCTAATCCCTGAAAAATGAAATCATCCTCAGTGATGAAGAGAGGGGGCTAAGTGCCCCCAATGGTCTCAGAGCATTGACTCTTCTAAGAGTCCTAAGAGTCCTGCTCACACTGATGGGGTGCAGCTGTGGGACCCTATTTTCAGAGATGATGTCCTCCACCCAACTCTCAAAAAGCTGAAAGGGTCTTCAGTAGAGATGGATAGTCGAGCTGGGCTATCAGACGGTCACCTCTGTAGCTGTAGTGTCATTTTTCCTATGGTCCAATGTGTAAATTAAACAAAAAAGTGCACGTTTGTTATGATGTTCAAGATGGGGACCAGGATGTGGACATAATAAAAAATTAGGGAACATGATAGGAGACATTTCTACAATACATATAATCATTCTTATCTATCTAATACGATCACAACAGCTCTCCATACCTGCAGTCCACCACAAGGACCACTCTCTCTAATCCCTGAAAAATGAAATCATCCTCAGTGACGAAGAGAGGGGGCTAAGCGCCCCCCCATGGTCTCAGAGCATTGACTCTTCTAAGAGTCTCAAGATTCCTGCTCACACTGATGGGGTGCAGCTGTGGGACCCTATTTTCAGAGATGATGTCCTCCACCCAACTCTCAAAAAGCTGAAAGGGTCTTCAGTAGAGATGGATAGTCGAGCTGGGCTATCAGACGGTCACCTCTGTAGCTGTAGTGTCATTTTTCCTATGGTCCAATGTGTAAATTAAACAAAAAAGTGCACGTTTGTTATGATTTCCAAGATGGGGACCAGGATGTGGACATAATAAAAAAATAGGGAACATGATAGGAGACATTTCTACAATACATATAATCATTCTTATCTATCTAATACGATGACAACAGCTCTCCATACCTGCAGTCCACCACAAGGACCACCCTCTCTATTCCCTGAAAAGTGAAATCATCCTCAGTGACGAAGAGAGGGGGCTAAGCGCCCCCCATGGTCTCAGAGCATTGACTCTTCTAAGAGTCCTAAGAGTCCTGCTCACACTGATGGGGTGCAGCTGTGGGACCCTATTTTCAGAGATGATGTTCTCCACCCAACTCTCAAAAAGCTGAAAGGGTCTTCAGTAGAGATGGATAGTCGAGCTGGGCTATCAGACGGTCACCTCTGTAGCTGTAGTGTCATTTTTCCTATGGTCCAATGTGTAAATTAAACAAAAAAGTGCACGTTTGTTATGATGTCCAAGATGGGGACCAGGATGTGGACATAATAAAAAATTAGGGAACATGATAGGAGACATTTCTACAATACATATAATCATTCTTATCTATTTAATACGATGACAACAGCTCTCCATACCTGCAGTCCACCACAAGGACCACCCTCTCTAATCCCTGAAAAATGAAATCATCCTCAGTGATGAAGAGAGGGGGCTAAGTGCCCCCAATGGTCTCAGAGCATTGACTCTTCTAAGAGTCCTAAGAGTCCTGCTCACACTGATGGGGTGCAGCTGTGGGACCCTATTTTCAGAGATGATGTCCTCCACCCAACTCTCAAAAAGCTGAAAGGGTCTTCAGTAGAGATGGATAGTCGAGCTGGGCTATCAGACGGTCACCTCTGTAGCTGTAGTGTCATTTTTCCTATGGTCCAATGTGTAAATTAAACAAAAAAGTGCACGTTTGTTATGATGTCCAAGATGGGGACCAGGATGTGGACATAATAAAAAATTAGGGAACATGATAGGAGACATTTCTACAATACATATAATCATTCTTATCTATCTAATACGATGACAACAGCTCTCCATACCTGCAGTCCACCACAAGGACCACCCTCTCTAATCCCTGAAAAATGAAATCATCCTCAGGGACGAAGAGAGGGGGCTAAGCGCCCCCCATGGTTTTAGAGCATTGACTCTTCTAAGAGTCCTAAGAGTCCTGCTTACACTGATGGGGTGCAGCTGTGGGACCCTATTTTAAGAGATGATGTCCTCCACCCAACTCTCAAAAAGCTGAAAGGGTCTTCAGTAGAGATGGATAGTCGAGCTGGGCTATCAGACGGTCACCTCTGTAGCTGTAGTGTCATTTTTCCTATGGTCCAATGTGTAAATTAAACAAAAAAGTGCACGTTTGTTATGATGTCCAAGATGGGGACCAGGATGTGGACATAATAAAAAATTAGGGAACATGATAGGAGACATTTCTACAATACATATAATCATTCTTATCTATCTAATACGATGATAACAGCTCTCCATATCTGCAGTCCACCACAAGGACCACCCTCTCTAATCCCTGAAAAATGAAATCATCCTCAGTGATGAAGAGAGGGGGCTAAGTGCCCCCAATGGTCTCAGAGCATTGACTCTTCTAAGAGTCCTAAGAGTCCTGCTCACACTGATGGGGTGCAGCTGTGGGACCCTATTTTCAGAGATGATGTCCTCCACCCAACACTCAAAAAGCTGAAAGGGTCTTCAGTAGAGATGGATAGTCGAGCTGGGCTATCAGACGGTCACCTCTGTAGCTGTAGTGTCATTTTTCCTATGGTCCAATGTGTAAATTAAACAAAAAAGTGCACGTTTGTTATGATGTCCAAGATGGGGACCAGGATGTGGACATAATAAAAAATTAGGGAACATGATAGGAGACATTTCTACAATACATATAATCATTCTTATCTATCTAATACGATGACAACAGCTCTCCATACCTGCAGTCCACCACAAGGACCACCCTCTCTAATCCCTGAAAAATGAAATCATCCTCAGGGACGAAGAGAGGGGGCTAAGCGCCCCCCATGGTTTTAGAGCATTGACTCTTCTAAGAGTCCTAAGAGTCCTGCTTACACTGATGGGGTGCAGCTGTGGGACCCTATTTTAAGAGATGATGTCCTCCACCCAACTCTCAAAAAGCTGAAAGGGTCTTCAGTAGAGATGGATAGTCGAGCTGGGCTATCAGACGGTCACCTCTGTAGCTGTAGTGTCATTTTTCCTATGGTCCAATGTGTAAATTAAACAAAAAAGTGCACGTTTGTTATGATGTCCAAGATGGGGACCAGGATGTGGACATAATAAAAAATTAGGGAACATGATAGGAGACATTTCTACAATACATATAATCATTCTTATCTATCTAATACGATGATAACAGCTCTCCATATCTGCAGTCCACCACAAGGACCACCCTCTCTAATCCCTGAAAAATGAAATCATCCTCAGTGATGAAGAGAGGGGGCTAAGTGCCCCCAATGGTCTCAGAGCATTGACTCTTCTAAGAGTCCTAAGAGTCCTGCTCACACTGATGGGGTGCAGCTGTGGGACCCTATTTTCAGAGATGATGTCCTCCACCCAACACTCAAAAAGCTGAAAGGGTCTTCAGTAGAGATGGATAGTCGAGCTGGGCTATCAGACGGTCACCTCTGTAGCTGTAGTGTCATTTTTCCTATGGTCCAATGTGTAAATTAAACAAAAAAGTGCACGTTTGTTATGATGTCCAAGATGGGGACCAGGATGTGGACATAATAAAAAATTAGGGAACATGATAGGAGACATTTCTACAATACATATAATCATTCTTATCTATCTAATACGATGACAACAGCTCTCCATACCTGCAGTCCACCACAAGGACCACCCTCTCTAATCCCTGAAAAATGAAATCATCCTCAGTGATGAAGAGAGGGGGCTAAGTGCCCCCAATGGTCTCAGAGCATTGACTCTTCTAAGAGTCCTAAGAGTCCTGCTCACACTGATGGGGTGCAGCTGTGGGACCCTATTTTCAGAGATGATGTCCTCCACCCAACTCTCAAAAAGCTGAAAGGGTCTTCAGTAGAGATGGATAGTCGAGCTGGGCTATCAGACGGTCACCTCTGTAGCTGTAGTGTCATTTTTCCTATGGTCCAATGTGTAAATTAAACAAAAAAGTGCACGTTTGTTATGATGTTCAAGATGGGGACCAGGATGTGGACATAATAAAAAATTAGGGAACATGATAGGAGACATTTCTACAATACATATAATCATTCTTATCTATCTAATACGATCACAACAGCTCTCCATACCTGCAGTCCACCACAAGGACCACTCTCTCTAATCCCTGAAAAATGAAATCATCCTCAGTGACGAAGAGAGGGGGCTAAGCGCCCCCCATGGTCTCAGAGCATTGACTCTTCTAAGAGTCCTAAGATTCCTGCTCACACTGATGGGGTGCAGCTGTGGGACCCTATTTTCAGAGATGATGTCCTCCACCCAACTCTCAAAAAGCTGAAAGGGTCTTCAGTAGAGATGGATAGTCGAGCTGGGCTATCAGACGGTCACCTCTGTAGCTGTAGTGTCATTTTTCCTATGGTCCAATGTGTAAATTAAACAAAAAAGTGCACGTTTGTTATGATTTCCAAGATGGGGACCAGGATGTGGACATAATAAAAAAATAGGGAACATGATAGGAGACATTTCTACAATACATATAATCATTCTTATCTATCTAATACGATGACAACAGCTCTCCATACCTGCAGTCCACCACAAGGACCACCCTCTCTATTCCCTGAAAAGTGAAATCATCCTCAGTGACGAAGAGAGGGGGCTAAGCGCCCCCCATGGTCTCAGAGCATTGACTCTTCTAAGAGTCCTAAGAGTCCTGCTCACACTGATGGGGTGCAGCTGTGGGACCCTATTTTCAGAGATGATGTTCTCCACCCAACTCTCAAAAAGCTGAAAGGGTCTTCAGTAGAGATGGATAGTCGAGCTGGGCTATCAGACGGTCACCTCTGTAGCTGTAGTGTCATTTTTCCTATGGTCCAATGTGTAAATTAAACAAAAAAGTGCACGTTTGTTATGATGTCCAAGATGGGGACCAGGATGTGGACATAATAAAAAATTAGGGAACATGATAGGAGACATTTCTACAATACATATAATCATTCTTATCTATTTAATACGATGACAACAGCTCTCCATACCTGCAGTCCACCACAAGGACCACCCTCTCTAATCCCTGAAAAATGAAATCATCCTCAGTGACGAAGAGAGGGGGCTAAGCGCCCCCCATGGTCTCAGAGCATTGACTCTTCTAAGAGTCCTAAGAGTCCTGCTCACACTGATGGGGTGCAGCTGTGGGACCCTATTTTCAGAGATGATGTCCTCCACCCAACTCTCAAAAAGCTGAAAGGGTCTTCAGTAGAGATGGATAGTCGAGCTGGGCTATCAGACGGTCACCTCTGTAGCTGTAGTGTCATTTTTCCTATGGTCCAATGTGTAAATTAAACAAAAAAGTGCACGTTTGTTATGATGTCCAAGATGGGGACCAGGATGTGGACATAATAAAAAATTAGGGAACATGATAGGAGACATTTCTACAATACATATAATCATTCTTATCTATCTAATACGATGATAACAGCTCTCGATATCTGCAGTCCACCACAAGGACCACCCTCTCTAATCCCTGAAAAATGAAATCATCCTCAGTGATGAAGAGAGGGGGCTAAGTGCCCCCAATGGTCTCAGAGCATTGACTCTTCTAAGAGTCCTAAGAGTCCTGCTCACACTGATGGGGTGCAGCTGTGGGACCCTATTTTCAGAGATGATGTCCTCCACCCAACTCTCAAAAAGCTGAAAGGGTCTTCAGTAGAGATGGATAGTCGAGCTGGGCTATCAGACGGTCACCTCTGTAGCTGTAGTGTCATTTTTCCTATGGTCCAATGTGTAAATTAAACAAAAAAGTGCACGTTTGTTATGATGTCCAAGATGGGGACCAGGATGTGGACATAATAAAAAATTAGGGAACATGATAGGAGACATTTCTACAATACATATAATCATTCTTATCTATCTAATACGATGACAACAGCTCTCCATACCTGCAGTCCACCACAAGGACCACCCTCTCTAATCCCTGAAAAATGAAATCATCCTCAGTGACGAAGAGAGGGGGCTAAGCGCCCCCATGGTCTCAGAGCATTAACTCTTCTAAGAGTCCTAAGAGTCCTGCTCACACTGATGGGGTGCAGCTGTGGGACCCTATTTTCAGAGATGATGTCCTCCACCCAACTCTCAAAAAGCTGAAAGGGTCTTCAGTAGAGATTGATAGTCGAGCTGGGCTATCAGACGGTCACCTCTGTAGCTGTAGTGTCATTTTTCCTATGATCCAATGTGTAAATTAAACAAAAAAGTGCACGTTTGTTATGATGTCCAAGATGGGGACCAGGATGTGGACATAATAAAAAATTAGGGAACATGATAGGAGACATTTCTACAATACATATAATCATTCTTATCTATCTAATACGATGACAACAGCTCTCCATACCTGCAGTCCACCACAAGGACCACCCTCTCTAATCCCTGAAAAATGAAATCATCCTCAGGGACGAAGAGAGGGGGCTAAGCGCCCCCCATGGTTTTAGAGCATTGACTCTTCTAAGAGTCCTAAGAGTCCTGCTTACACTGATGGGGTGCAGCTGTGGGACCCTATTTTAAGAGATGATGTCCTCCACCCAACTCTCAAAAAGCTGAAAGGGTCTTCAGTAGAGATGGATAGTCGAGCTGGGCTATCAGACGGTCACCTCTGTAGCTGTAGTGTCATTTTTCCTATGGTCCAATGTGTAAATTAAACAAAAAAGTGCACGTTTGTTATGATGTCCAAGATGGGGACCAGGATGTGGACATAATAAAAAATTAGGGAACATGATAGGAGACATTTCTACAATACATATAATCATTCTTATCTATCTAATACGATGATAACAGCTCTCCATATCTGCAGTCCACCACAAGGACCACCCTCTCTAATCCCTGAAAAATGAAATCATCCTCAGTGACGAAGAGAGGGGGCTAAGCGCCCCCATGGTCTCAGAGCATTAACTCTTCTAAGAGTCCTAAGAGTCCTGCTCACACTGATGGGGTGCAGCTGTGGGACCCTATTTTCAGAGATGATGTCCTCCACCCAACTCTCAAAAAGCTGAAAGGGTCTTCAGTAGAGATTGATAGTCGAGCTGGGCTATCAGACGGTCACCTCTGTAGCTGTAGTGTCATTTTTCCTATGATCCAATGTGTAAATTAAACAAAAAAGTGCACGTTTGTTATGATGTCCAAGATGGGGACCAGGATGTGGACATAATAAAAAATTAGGGAACATGATAGGAGACATTTCTACAATACATATAATCATTCTTATCTATCTAATACGATGACAACAGCTCTCCATACCTGCAGTCCACCACAAGGACCACCCTCTCTAATCCCTGAAAAATGAAATCATCCTCAGGGACGAAGAGAGGGGGCTAAGCGCCCCCCATGGTTTTAGAGCATTGACTCTTCTAAGAGTCCTAAGAGTCCTGCTTACACTGATGGGGTGCAGCTGTGGGACCCTATTTTAAGAGATGATGTCCTCCACCCAACTCTCAAAAAGCTGAAAGGGTCTTCAGTAGAGATGGATAGTCGAGCTGGGCTATCAGACGGTCACCTCTGTAGCTGTAGTGTCATTTTTCCTATGGTCCAATGTGTAAATTAAACAAAAAAGTGCACGTTTGTTATGATGTCCAAGATGGGGACCAGGATGTGGACATAATAAAAAATTAGGGAACATGATAGGAGACATTTCTACAATACATATAATCATTCTTATCTATCTAATACGATGATAACAGCTCTCCATATCTGCAGTCCACCACAAGGACCACCCTCTCTAATCCCTGAAAAATGAAATCATCCTCAGTGATGAAGAGAGGGGGCTAAGTGCCCCCAATGGTCTCAGAGCATTGACTCTTCTAAGAGTCCTAAGAGTCCTGCTCACACTGATGGGGTGCAGCTGTGGGACCCTATTTTCAGAGATGATGTCCTCCACCCAACTCTCAAAAAGCTGAAAGGGTCTTCAGTAGAGATGGATAGTCGAGCTGGGCTATCAGACGGTCACCTCTGTAGCTGTAGTGTCATTTTTCCTATGGTCCAATGTGTAAATTAAACAAAAAAGTGCACGTTTGTTATGATGTCCAAGATGGGGACCAGGATGTGGACATAATAAAAAATTAGGGAACATGATAGGAGACATTTCTACAATACATATAATCATTCTTATCTATCTAATACGATGACAACAGCTCTCCATACCTGCAGTCCACCACAAGGACCACCCTCTCTAATCCCTGAAAAATGAAATCATCCTCAGGGACGAAGAGAGGGGGCTAAGCGCCCCCCATGGTTTTAGAGCATTGACTCTTCTAAGAGTCCTAAGAGTCCTGCTTACACTGATGGGGTGCAGCTGTGGGACCCTATTTTAAGAGATGATGTCCTCCACCCAACTCTCAAAAAGCTGAAAGGGTCTTCAGTAGAGATGGATAGTCGAGCTGGGCTATCAGACGGTCACCTCTGTAGCTGTAGTGTCATTTTTCCTATGGTCCAATGTGTAAATTAAACAAAAAAGTGCACGTTTGTTATGATGTCCAAGATGGGGACCAGGATGTGGACATAATAAAAAATTAGGGAACATGATAGGAGACATTTCT
This sequence comes from Anomaloglossus baeobatrachus, assembly GCF_048569485.1. NCBI lineage: Eukaryota > Metazoa > Chordata > Amphibia > Anura > Aromobatidae > Anomaloglossus > Anomaloglossus baeobatrachus. The sequence goes on along the minus strand of NW_027441964.1, from coordinate 122,292 downwards.
ACAATACATATAATCATTCTTATCTATCTAATACGATCACAACAGCTCTCCATACCTGTAGTCCACCACAAGGACCACTCTCTCTAATCCCTGAAAAATGAAATCATCCTCAGTGACGAAGAGAGGGGGCTAAGCGCCCCCCATGGTCTCAAAACATTGACTCTTCTAAGAGTCCTAAGAGTCCTGCTCACACTGATGGGGTGCAGCTGTGGGACCCTATTTTCAGAGATGATGTCCTCCACCCAACTCTCAAAAAGCTGAAAGGGTCTTCAGTAGAGATGGATAGTCGAGCTGGGCTACCAGACGGTCACCTCTGTAGCTGTAGTGTCATTTTTCCTATGGTCCAATGTGTAAATTAAACAAAAAAGTGCACGTTTGTTATGATTTCCAAGATGGGGACCAGGATGTGGACATAATAAAAAAATAGGGAACATGATAGGAGACATTTCTACAATACATATAATCATTCTTATCTATCTAATACGATCACAACAGCTCTCCATACCTGCAGTCCACCACAAGGACCACCCTCTCTAATCCCTGAAAAATGAAATCATCCTCAGTGACGAAGAGAGGGGGCTAAGCGCCCCCCATGGTCTCAAAACATTGACTCTTCTAAGAGTCCTAAGAGTCCTGCTCACACTGATGGGGTGCAGCTGTGGGACCCTATTTTCAGAGATGATGTCCTCCACCCAACTCTCAAAAAGCTGAAAGGGTCTTCAGTAGAGATGGATAGTCGAGCTGGGCTATCAGACGGTCACCTCTGTAGCTGTAGTGTCATTTTTCCTATGGTCCAATGTGTAAATTAAACAAAAAAGTGCACGTTTGTTATGATGTCCAAGATGGGGACCAGGATGTGGACATAATAAAAAATTAGGGAACATGATAGGAGACATTTCTACAATACATATAATCATTCTTATCTATCTAATACGATGACAACAGCTCTCCATACCTGCAGTCCACCACAAGGACCACCCTCTCTAATCCCTGAAAAATGAAATCATCCTCAGTGACGAAGAGAGGGGGCTAAGCGCCCCCATGGTCTCAGAGCATTAACTCTTCTAAGAGTCCTAAGAGTCCTGCTCACACTGATGGGGTGCAGCTGTGGGACCCTATTTTCAGAGATGGTGTCCTCCACCCAACTCTCAAAAAGCTGAAAGGGTCTTCAGTAGAGATGGATAGTCGAGCTGGGCTATCAGACGGTCACCTCTGTAGCTGTAGTGTCATTTTTCCTATGGTCCAATGTGTAAATTAAACAAAAAAGTGCACGTTTGTTATGATGTCCAAGATGGGGACCAGGATGTGGACATAATAAAAAATTAGGGAACATGATAGGAGACATTTCTACAATACATATAATCATTCTTATCTATCTAATACGATGACAACAGCTCTCCATACCTGCAGTCCACCACAAGGACCACCCTCTCTAATCCCTGAAAAATGAAATCATCCTCAGGGACGAAGAGAGGGGGCTAAGCGCCCCCCATGGTTTTAGAGCATTGACTCTTCTAAGAGTCCTAAGAGTCCTGCTTACACTGATGGGGTGCAGCTGTGGGACCCTATTTTAAGAGATGATGTCCTCCACCCAACTCTCAAAAAGCTGAAAGGGTCTTCAGTAGAGATGGATAGTCGAGCTGGGCTATCAGACGGTGACCTCTGTAGCTGTAGTGTCATTTTTCCTATGGTCCAATGTGTAAATTAAACAAAAAAGTGCACGTTTGTTATGATGTCCAAGATGGGGACCAGGATGTGGACATAATAAAAAATTAGGGAACATGATAGGAGACATTTCTACAATACATATAATCATTCTTATCTATCTAATACGATGACAACAGCTCTCCATACCTGCAGTCCACCACAAGGACCACCCTCTCTAATCCCTGAAAAATGAAATCATCCTCAGTGACGAAGAGAGGGGGCTAAGCGCCCCCATGGTCTCAGAGCATTAACTCTTCTAAGAGTCCTAAGAGTCCTGCTCACACTGATGGGGTGCAGCTGTGGGACCCTATTTTCAGAGATGATGTCCTCCACCCAACTCTCAAAAAGCTGAAAGGGTCTTCAGTAGAGATGGATAGTCGAGCTGGGCTATCAGACGGTCACCTCTGTAGCTGTAGTGTCATTTTTCCTATGGTCCAATGTGTAAATTAAACAAAAAAGTGCACGTTTGTTATGATGTCCAAGATGGGGACCAGGATGTGGACATAATAAAAAATTAGGGAACATGATAGGAGACATTTCTACAATACATATAATCATTCTTATCTATCTAATACGATGACAACAGCTCTCCATACCTGCAGTCCACCACAAGGACCACCCTCTCTAATCCCTGAAAAATGAAATCATCCTCAGGGACGAAGAGAGGGGGCTAAGCGCCCCCCATGGTTTTAGAGCATTGACTCTTCTAAGAGTCCTAAGAGTCCTGCTTACACTGATGGGGTGCAGCTGTGGGACCCTATTTTAAGAGATGATGTCCTCCACCCAACTCTCAAAAAGCTGAAAGGGTCTTCAGTAGAGATGGATAGTCGAGCTGGGCTATCAGACGGTCACCTCTGTAGCTGTAGTGTCATTTTTCCTATGGTCCAATGTGTAAATTAAACAAAAAAGTGCACGTTTGTTATGATGTCCAAGATGGGGACCAGGATGTGGACATAATAAAAAATTAGGGAACATGATAGGAGACATTTCTACAATACATATAATCATTCTTATCTATCTAATACGATCACAACAGCTCTCCATACCTGCAGTCCACCACAAGGACCACTCTCTCTAATCCCTGAAAAATGAAATCATCCTCAGTGACGAAGAGAGGGGGCTAAGCGCCCCCCATGGTCTCAAAACATTGACTCTTCTAAGAGTCCTAAGAGTCCTGCTCACACTGATGGGGTGCAGCTGTGGGACCCTATTTTCAGAGATGATGTCCTCCACCCAACTCTCAAAAAGCTGAAAGGGTCTTCAGTAGAGATGGATAGTCGAGCTGGGCTACCAGACGGTCACCTCTGTAGCTGTAGTGTCATTTTTCCTATGGTCCAATGTGTAAATTAAACAAAAAAGTGCACGTTTGTTATGATTTCCAAGATGGGGACCAGGATGTGGACATAATAAAAAAATAGGGAACATGATAGGAGACATTTCTACAATACATATAATCATTCTTATCTATCTAATACGATGACAACAGCTCTCCATACCTGCAGTCCACCACAAGGACCACCCTCTCTATTCCCTGAAAAGTGAAATCATCCTCAGTGACGAAGAGAGGGGGCTAAGCGCCCCCCATGGTCTCAAAACATTGACTCTTCTAAGAGTCCTAAGAGTCCTGCTCACACTGATGGGGTGCAGCTGTGGGACCCTATTTTCAGAGATGATGTTCTCCACCCAACTCTCAAAAAGCTGAAAGGGTCTTCAGTAGAGATGGATAGTCGAGCTGGGCTATCAGACGGTCACCTCTGTAGCTGTAGTGTCATTTTTCCTATGGTCCAATGTGTAAATTAAACAAAAAAGTGCACGTTTGTTATGATGTCCAAGATGGGGACCAGGATGTGGACATAATAAAAAATTAGGGAACATGATAGGAGACATTTCTACAATACATATAATCATTCTTATCTATTTAATACGATGACAACAGCTCTCCATACCTGCAGTCCACCACAAGGACCACCCTCTCTAATCCCTGAAAAATGAAATCATCCTCAGTGACGAAGAGAGGGGGCTAAGCGCCCCCCATGGTCTGAGAGCATTGACTCTTCTAAGAGTCCTAAGAGTCCTGCTCACACTGATGGGGTGCAGCTGTGGGACCCTATTTTCAGAGATGATGTCCTCCACCCAACTCTCAAAAAGCTGAAAGGGTCTTCAGTAGAGATGGATAGTCGAGCTGGGCTATCAGACGGTCACCTCTGTAGCTGTAGTGTCATTTTTCCTATGGTCCAATGTGTAAATTAAACAAAAAAGTGCACGTTTGTTATGATGTCCAAGATGGGGACCAGGATGTGGACATAATAAAAAATTAGGGAACATGATAGGAGACATTTCTACAATACATATAATCATTCTTATCTATCTAATACGATGACAACAGCTCTCCATACCTGCAGTCCACCACAAGGACCACCCTCTCTAATCCCTGAAAAATGAAATCATCCTCAGGGACGAAGAGAGGGGGCTAAGCGCCCCCCATGGTTTTAGAGCATTGACTCTTCTAAGAGTCCTAAGAGTCCTGCTTACACTGATGGGGTGCAGCTGTGGGACCCTATTTTAAGAGATGATGTCCTCCACCCAACTCTCAAAAAGCTGAAAGGGTCTTCAGTAGAGATGGATAGTCGAGCTGGGCTATCAGACGGTCACCTCTGTAGCTGTAGTGTCATTTTTCCTATGGTCCAATGTGTAAATTAAACAAAAAAGTGCACGTTTGTTATGATGTCCAAGATGGGGACCAGGATGTGGACATAATAAAAAATTAGGGAACATGATAGGAGACATTTCTACAATACATATAATCATTCTTATCTATCTAATACGATGACAACAGCTCTCCATACCTGCAGTCCACCACAAGGACCACCCTCTCTAATCCCTGAAAAATGAAATCATCCTCAGTGACGAAGAGAGGGGGCTAAGCGCCCCCATGGTCTCAGAGCATTAACTCTTCTAAGAGTCCTAAGAGTCCTGCTCACACTGATGGGGTGCAGCTGTGGGACCCTATTTTCAGAGATGATGTCCTCCACCCAACTCTCAAAAAGCTGAAAGGGTCTTCAGTAGAGATGGATAGTCGAGCTGGGCTATCAGACGGTCACCTCTGTAGCTGTAGTGTCATTTTTCCTATGGTCCAATGTGTAAATTAAACAAAAAAGTGCACGTTTGTTATGATGTCCAAGATGGGGACCAGGATGTGGACATAATAAAAAATTAGGGAACATGATAGGAGACATTTCTACAATACATATAATCATTCTTATCTATCTAATACGATGACAACAGCTCTCCATACCTGCAGTCCACCACAAGGACCACCCTCTCTAATCCCTGAAAAATGAAATCATCCTCAGGGACGAAGAGAGGGGGCTAAGCGCCCCCCATGGTTTTAGAGCATTGACTCTTCTAAGAGTCCTAAGAGTCCTGCTTACACTGATGGGGTGCAGCTGTGGGACCCTATTTTAAGAGATGATGTCCTCCACCCAACTCTCAAAAAGCTGAAAGGGTCTTCAGTAGAGATGGATAGTCGAGCTGGGCTATCAGACGGTCACCTCTGTAGCTGTAGTGTCATTTTTCCTATGGTCCAATGTGTAAATTAAACAAAAAAGTGCACGTTTGTTATGATGTCCAAGATGGGGACCAGGATGTGGACATAATAAAAAATTAGGGAACATGATAGGAGACATTTCTACAATACATATAATCATTCTTATCTATCTAATACGATCACAACAGCTCTCCATATCTGCAGTCCACCACAAGGACCACTCTCTCTAATCCCTGAAAAATGAAATCATCCTCAGTGACGAAAAGAGGGGGCTAAGCGCCCCCCATGGTCTCAAAACATTGACTCTTCTAAGAGTCCTAAGAGTCCTGCTCACACTGATGGGGTGCAGCTGTGGGACCCTATTTTCAGAGATGATGTCCTCCACCCAACTCTCAAAAAGCTGAAAGGGTCTTCAGTAGAGATGGATAGTCGAGCTGGGCTACCAGACGGTCACCTCTGTAGCTGTAGTGTCATTTTTCCTATGGTCCAATGTGTAAATTAAACAAAAAAGTGCACGTTTGTTATGATTTCCAAGATGGGGACCAGGATGTGGACATAATAAAAAAATAGGGAACATGATAGGAGACATTTCTACAATACATATAATCATTCTTATCTATCTAATACGATGACAACAGCTCTCCATACCTGCAGTCCACCACAAGGACCACCCTCTCTATTCCCTGAAAAGTGAAATCATCCTCAGTGACGAAGAGAGGGGGCTAAGCGCCCCCCATGGTCTCAAAACATTGACTCTTCTAAGAGTCCTAAGAGTCCTGCTCACACTGATGGGGTGCAGCTGTGGGACCCTATTTTCAGAGATGATGTTCTCCACCCAACTCTCAAAAAGCTGAAAGGGTCTTCAGTAGAGATGGATAGTCGAGCTGGGCTATCAGACGGTCACCTCTGTAGCTGTAGTGTCATTTTTCCTATGGTCCAATGTGTAAATTAAACAAAAAAGTGCACGTTTGTTATGATGTCCAAGATGGGGACCAGGATGTGGACATAATAAAAAATTAGGGAACATGATAGGGGACATTTCTACAATACATGTAATCATTCTTATCTATTTAATACGATGACAACAGCTCTCCATACCTGCAGTCCACCACAAGGACCACCCTCTCTAATCCCTGAAAAATGAAATCATCCTCAGTGACGAAGAGAGGGGGCTAAGCGCCCCCCATGGTCTCAGAGCATTGACTCTTCTAAGAGTCCTAAGAGTCCTGCTCACACTGATGGGGTGCAGCTGTGGGACCCTATTTTCAGAGATGATGTCCTCCACCCAACTCTCAAAAAGCTGAAAGGGTCTTCAGTAGAGATGGATTGTCGAGCTGGGCTATCAGACGGTCACCTCTGTAGCTGTAGTGTCATTTTTCCTATGGTCCAATGTGTAAATTAAACAAAAAAGTGCACGTTTGTTATGATGTCCAAGATGGGGACCAGGATGTGGACATAATAAAAAATTAGGGAACATGATAGGAGACATTTCTACAATACATATAATCATTCTTATCTATCTAATACGATGATAACAGCTCTCCATACCTGCAGTCCACAACAAGGACCACCCTCCCTAATCCCTGAAAAATGAAATCATCCTCAGTGACGAAGAGAGGGGGCTAAGTGCCCCCAATGGTCTCAGAGCATTGACTCTTCTAAGAGTCCTAAGAGTCCTGCTCACACTGATGGGGTGCAGCTGTGGGACCCTATTTTCAGAGATGATGTCCTCCACCCAACTCTCAAAAAGCTGAAAGGGTCTTCAGTAGAGATGGATAGTCGAGCTGGGCTATCAGACGGTCACCTCTGTAGCTGTAGTGTCATTTTTCCTATGGTCCAATGTGTAAATTAAACAAAAAAGTGCACGTTTGTTATGATGTCCAAGATGGGGACCAGGATGTGGACATAATAAAAAATTAGAGAACATGATAGGAGACATTTCTACAATACATATAATCATTCTTATCTATCTAATACGATGACAACAGCTCTCCATACCTGCAGTCCACCACAAGGACCACCCTCTCTAATCCCTGAAAAATGAAATCATCCTCAGTGACGAAGAGAGGGGGCTAAGCGCCCCCATGGTCTCAGAGCATTAACTCTTCTAAGAGTCCTAAGAGTCCTGCTCACACTGATGGGGTGCAGCTGTGGGACCCTATTTTCAGAGATGATGTCCTCCACCCAACTCTCAAAAAGCTGAAAGGGTCTTCAGTAGAGATGGATAGTCGAGCTGGGCTATCAGACGGTCACCTCTGTAGCTGTAGTGTCATTTTTCCTATGGTCCAATGTGTAAATTAAACAAAAAAGTGCACGTTTGTTATGATGTCCAAGATGGGGACCAGGATGTGGACATAATAAAAAATTAGGGAACATGATAGGAGACATTTCTACAATACATATAATCATTCTTATCTATCTAATACGATGACAACAGCTCTACATACCTGCAGTCCACCACAAGGACCACCCTCTCTAATCCCTGAAAAATGAAATCATCCTCAGTGACGAAGAGAGGGGGCCAAGCGCCCCCCATGGTACCAGAGCATTGACTCTTCTAAGAGTCCTAAGAGTCCTGCTCACACTGATGGGGTGAAGCTGTGGGACCCTATTTTCAGAGATGATGTCCTCCACCCAACTCTCAAAAAGCTGAAAGGGTCTTCAGTAGAGATGGATAGTCGAGCTGGGCTATCAGACGGTCACCTCTGTAGCTGTAGTGTCATTTTTCCTATGGTCCAATGTGTAAATTAAACAAAAAAGTGCACGTTTGTTATGATGTCCAAGATGGGGACCAGGATGTGGACATAATAAAAAATTAGGGAACATGATAGGAGACATTTCTACAATACATATAATCATTCTTATCTATCTAATACGATGATAACAGCTCTCCATACCTGCAGTCCACCACAAGGACCACCCTCTCTAAACCCTGAAAAATGAAATCATCCTCAGTGACGAAGAGAGGGGGCTCAGTGCCCCCAATGGTCTCAGAGCATTGACTCTTCTAAGAGTCTTAAGAGTCCTGCTCACACTGATGGGGTGCAGCTGTGGGACCCTATTTTCAGAGATGATGTCCTCCACCCAACTCTCAAAAAGCTGAAAGGGTCTTCAGTAGAGATGGATAGTCGAGCTGGGCTATCAGACGGTCACCTCTGTAGCTGTAGTGTCATTTTTCCTATGGTCCAATGTGTAAATTAAACAAAAAAGTGCACGTTTGTTATGATGTTCAAGATGGGGACCAGGATGTGGACATAATAAAAAATTAGGGAACATGATAGGAGACATTTCTACAATACATATAATCATTCTTATCTATCTAATACGATCACAACAGCTCTCCATACCTGCAGTCCACCACAAGGACCACTCTCTCTAATCCCTGAAAAATGAAATCATCCTCAGTGACGAAGAGAGGGGGCTAAGCGCCCCCCATGGTCTCAGAGCATTGACTCTTCTAAGAGTCCTAAGATTCCTGCTCACACTGATGGGGTGCAGCTGTGGGACCCTATTTTCCGAGATGATGTCCTCCACCCAACTCTCAAAAAGCTGAAAGGGTCTTCAGTAGAGATGGATAGTCGAGCTGGGCTATCAGACGGTCACCTCTGTAGCTGTAGTGTCATTTTTCCTATTGTCCAATTTGTAAATTAAACAAAAAAGTGCACGTTTGTTATGATTTCCAAGATGGGAACCAGGATGTGGACATAATAAAAAAATAGGGAACATGATAGGAGACATTTCTACAATACATATAATCATTCTTATCTATTTAATACGATGACAACAGCTCTCCATACCTGCAGTCCACCACAAGGACCACCCTCTCTAATCCCTGAAAAATGAAATCATCCTCAGTGACGAAGAGAGGGGGCTAAGCGCCCCCCATGGTCTCAGAGCATTGACTCTTCTAAGAGTCCTAAGAGTCCTGCTCACACTGATGGGGTGCAGCTGTGGGACCCTATTTTCAGAGATGATGTCCTCCACCCAACTCTCAAAAAGCTGAAAGGGTCTTCAGTAGAGATGGATAGTCGAGCTGGGCTATCAGACGGTCACCTCTGTAGCTGTAGTGTCATTTTTCCTATGGTCCAATGTGTAAATTAAACAAAAAAGTGCACGTTTGTTATGATGTCCAAGATGGGGACCAGGATGTGGACATAATAAAAAATTAGGGAACATGATAGGAGACATTTCTACAATACATATAATCATTCTTATCTATCTAATACGATGATAACAGCTCTCCATATCTGCAGTCCACCACAAGGACCACCCTCTCTAATCCCTGAAAAATGAAATCATCCTCAGTGATGAAGAGAGGGGGCTAAGTGCCCCCAATGGTCTCAGAGCATTGACTCTTCTAAGAGTCCTAAGAGTCCTGCTCACACTGATGGGGTGCAGCTGTGGGACCCTATTTTCAGAGATGATGTCCTCCACCCAACTCTCAAAAAGCTGAAAGGGTCTTCAGTAGAGATGGATAGTCGAGCTGGGCTATCAGACGGTCACCTCTGTAGCTGTAGTGTCATTTTTCCTATGGTACAATGTGTAAATTAAACAAAAAAGTGCACGTTTGTTATGATGTCCAAGATGGGGACCAGGATGTGGACATAATAAAAAATTAGGGAACATGATAGGAGACATTTCTACAATACATATAATCATTCTTATCTATCTAATACGATGACAACAGCTCTCCATACCTGCAGTCCACCACAAGGACCACCCTCTCTAATCCCTGAAAAATGAAATCATCCTCAGTGACGAAGAGAGGGGGCTAAGCGCCCCCCATGGTTTTAGAGCATTGACTCTTCTAAGAGTCCTAAGAGTCCTGCTTACACTGATGGGGTGCAGCTGTGGGACCCTATTTTAAGAGATGATGTCCTCCACCCAACTCTCAAAAAGCTGAAAGGGTCTTCAGTAGAGATGGATAGTCGAGCTGGGCTATCAGACGGTCACCTCTGTAGCTGTAGTGTCATTTTTCCTATGGTCCAATGTGTAAATTAAACAAAAAAGTGCACGTTTGTTATGATGTCCAAGATGGGGACCAGGATGTGGACATAATAAAAAATTAGGGAACATGATAGGAGACATTTCTACAATACATATAATCATTCTTATCTATCTAATACGATGACAACAGCTCTCCATACCTGCAGTCCACCACAAGGACCACCCTCTCTAATCCCTGAAAAATGAAATCATCCTCAGTGACGAAGAGAGGGGGCCAAGCGCCCCCCATGGTACCAGAGCATTGACTCTTCTAAGAGTCCTAAGAGTCCTGCTCACACTGATGGGGTGAAGCTGTGGGACCCTATTTTCAGAGATGATGTCCTCCACCCAACTCTCAAAAAGCTGAAAGGGTCTTCAGTAGAGATGGATAGTCGAGCTGGGCTATCAGACGGTCACCTCTGTAGCTGTAGTGTCATTTTTCCTATGGTCCAATGTGTAAATTAAACAAAAAAGTGCACGTTTGTTATGATGTCCAAGATGGGGACCAGGATGTGGACATAATAAGAAATTAGGGAACATGATAGGAGACATTTCTACAATACATATAATCATTCTTATCTATCTAATACGATGACAACAGCTCTCCATACCTGCAGTCCACCACAAGGACCACCCTCTCTAATCCCTGAAAAATGAAATCATCCTCAGGGACGAAGAGAGGGGGCTAAGCGCCCCCCATGGTTTTAGAGCATTGACTCGTCTAAGAGTCCTAAGAGTCCTGCTTATACTGATGGGGTGCAGCTGTGGGACCCTATTTTCAGAGATGATGTCCTCCACCCAACTCTCAAAAAGCTGAAAGGGTCTTCAGTAGAGATGGATAGTCGAGCTGGGCTATCAGACGGTCACCTCTGTAGCTGTAGTGTCATTTTTCCTATGGTCCAATGTGTAAATTAAACAAAAAAGTGCACGTTTGTTATGATGTTCAAGATGGGGACCAGGATGTGGACATAATAAAAAATTAGGGAACATGATAGGAGACATTTCTACAATACATATAATCATTCTTATCTATCTAATACGATCACAACAGCTCTCCATACCTGCAGTCCACCACAAGGACCACTCTCTCTAATCCCTGAAAAATGAAATCATCCTCAGTGACGAAGAGAGGGGGCTAAGCGCCCCCCATGGTCTCAGAGCATTGACTCTTCTAAGAGTCCTAAGATTCCTGCTCACACTGATGGGGTGCAGCTGTGGGACCCTATTTTCAGAGATGATGTCCTCCACCCAACTCTCAAAAAGCTGAAAGGGTCTTCAGTAGAGATGGATAGTCGAGCTGGGCTATCAGACGGTCACCTCTGTAGCTGTAGTGTCATTTTTCCTATGGTCCAATGTGTAAATTAAACAAAAAAGTGCACGTTTGTTATGATTTCCAAGATGGGGACCAGGATGTGGACATAATAAAAAAATAGGGAACATGATAGGAGACATTTCTACAATACATATAATCATTCTTATCTATCTAATACGATGACAACAGCTCTCCATACCTGCAGTCCACCACAAGGACCACCCTCTCTAATCCCTGAAAAATGAAATCATCCTCAGTGATGAAGAGAGGGGGCTAAGTGCCCCCAATGGTCTCAGAGCATTGACTCTTCTAAGAGTCCTAAGACTCCTGCTCACACTGATGGGGTGCAGCTGTGGGACCCTATTTTCAGAGATGATGTCCTCCACCCAACTCTCAAAAAGCTGAAAGGGTCTTCAGTAGAGATGGATAGTCGAGCTGGGCTATCAGACGGTCACCTCTGTAGCTGTAGTGTCATTTTTCCTATGGTCCAATGTGTAAATTAAACAAAAAAGTGCACGTTTGTTATGATGTCCAAGATGGGGACCAGGATGTGGACATAATAAAAAATTAGGGAACATGATAGGAGACATTTCTACAATACATATAATCATTCTTATCTATCTAATACGATGACAACAGCTCTCCATACCTGCAGTCCACCACAAGGACCACCCTCTCTAATCCCTGAAAAATGAAATCATCCTCAGTGACGAAGAGAGGGGGCCAAGCGCCCCCCATGGTACCAGAGCATTGACTCTTCTAAGAGTCCTAAGAGTCCTGCTCACACTGATGGGGTGAAGCTGTGGGATCCTATTTTCAGAGATGATGTCCTCCACCCAACTCTCAAAAAGCTGAAAGGGTCTTCAGTAGAGATGGATAGTCGAGCTGGGCTATCAGACGGTCACCTCTGTAGCTGTAGTGTCATTTTTCCTATGGTCCAATGTGTAAATTAAACAAAAAAGTGCACGTTTGTTATGATGTCCAAGATGGGGACCAGGATGTGGACATAATAAAAAATTAGGGAACATGATAGGAGACATTTCTACAATACATATAATCATTCTTATCTATCTAATACGATGACAACAGCTCTCCATACCTGCAGTCCACCACAAGGACCACCCTCTCTAATCCCTGAAAAATGAAATCATCCTCAGTGACGAAGAGAGGGGGCCAAGCGCCCCCCATGGTACCAGAGCATTGACTCTTCTAAGAGTCCTAAGAGTCCTGCTCACACTGATGGGGTGAAGCTGTGGGACCCTATTTTCAGAGATGATGTCCTCCACCCAACTCTCAAAAAGCTGAAAGGGTCTTCAGTAGAGATGGATAGTCGAGCTGGGCTATCAGACGGTCACCTCTGTAGCTGTAGTGTCATTTTTCCTATGGTCCAATGTGTAAATTAAACAAAAAAGTGCACGTTTGTTATGATGTCCAAGATGGGGACCAGGATGTGGACATAATAAGAAATTAGGGAACATGATAGGAGACATTTCTACAATACATATAATCATTCTTATCTATCTAATACGATGACAACAGCTCTCCATACCTGCAGTCCACCACAAGGACCACCCTCTCTAATCCCTGAAAAATGAAATCATCCTCAGGGACGAAGAGAGGGGGCTAAGCGCCCCCCATGGTTTTAGAGCATTGACTCTTCTAAGAGTCCTAAGAGTCCTGCTTACACTGATGGGGTGCAGCTGTGGGACCCTATTTTCAGAGATGATGTCCTCCACCCAACTCTCAAAAAGCTGAAAGGGTCTTCAGTAGAGATGGATAGTCGAGCTGGGCTATCAGACGGTCACCTCTGTAGCTGTAGTGTCATTTTTCCTATGGTCCAATGTGTAAATTAAACAAAAAAGTGCACGTTTGTTATGATGTCCAAGATGGGGACCAGGATGTGGACATAATAAAAAATTAGGGAACATGATAGGAGACATTTCTACAATACATATAATCATTCTTATCTATCTAATACGATCACAACAGCTCTCCATACCTGCAGTCCACCACAAGGACCACTCTCTCTAATCCCTGAAAAATGAAATCATCCTCAGTGACGAAGAGAGGGGGCTAAGCGCCCCCCATGGTCTCAGAGCATTGACTCTTCTAAGAGTCCTAAGATTCCTGCTTACACTGATGGGGTGCAGCTGTCGGACCCTATTTTCAGAGATGATGTCCTCCACCCAACTCTCAAAAAGCTGAAAGGGTCTTCAGTAGAGATGGATAGTCGAGCTGGGCTATCAGACGGTCACCTCTGTAGCTGTAGTGTCATTTTTCCTATGGTCCAATGTGTAAATTAAACAAAAAAGTGCACGTTTGTTATGATGTCCAAGATGGGGACCAGGATGTGGACATAATAAAAAATTAGGGAACATGATAGGAGACATTTCTACAATACATATAATCATTCCTATCTATCTAATACGATCACAACAGCTCTCCATACCTGCAGTCCACCACAAGGACCACTCTCTCTAATCCCTGAAAAATGAAATCATCCTCAGTGACGAAGAGAGGGGGCTAAGCGCCCCCCATGGTCTCAGAGCATTGACTCTTCTAAGAGTCCTAAGATTCCTGCTCACACTGATGGGGTGCAGCTGTGGGACCCTATTTTCAGAGATGATGTCCTCCACCCAACTCTCAAAAAGCTGAAAGGGTCTTCAGTAGAGATGGATAGTCGAGCTGGGCTATCAGACGGTCACCTCTGTAGCTGTAGTGTCATTTTTCCTATGGTCCAATGTGTAAATTAAACAAAAAAGTGCACGTTTGTTATGATGTCCAAGATGGGGACCAGGATGTGGACATAATAAAAAAATAGGGAACATGATAGGAGACATTTCTACAATACATATAATCATTCTTATCTATCTAATACGATGACAACAGCTCTCCATACCTGCAGTCCACCACAAGGACCACCCTCTCTATTCCCTGAAAAGTGAAATCATCCTCAGTGACGAAGAGAGGGGGCTAAGCGCCCCCCATGGTCTCAGAGCATTGACTCTTCTAAGAGTCCTAAGAGTCCTGCTCACACTGATGGGGTGCAGCTGTGGGACCCTATTTTCAGAGATGATGTTCTCCACCCAACTCTCAAATAGCTGAAAGGGTCTTCAGTAGAGATGGATAGTCGAGCTGGGCTATCAGACGGTCACCTCTGTAGCTGTAGTGTCATTTTTCCTATGGTCCAATGTGTAAATTAAACAAAAAAGTGCACGTTTGTTATGATGTCCAAGATGGGGACCAGGATGTGGACATAATAAAAAATTAGGGAACATGATAGGAGACATTTCTACAATACATATAATCATTCTTATCTATTTAATACGATGACAACAGCTCTCCATACCTGCAGTCCACCACAAGGACCACCCTCTCTAATCCCTGAAAAATGAAATCATCCTCAGTGACGAAGAGAGGGGGCTAAGCGCCCCCCATGGTCTCAGAGCATTGACTCTTCTAAGAGTCCTAAGAGTCCTGCTCACACTGATGGGGTGCAGCTGTGGGACCCTATTTTCAGAGATGATGTCCTCCACCCAACTCTCAAAAAGCTGAAAGGGTCTTCAGTAGAGATGGATAGTCGAGCTGGGCTATCAGACGGTCACCTATGTAGCTGTAGTGTCATTTTTCCTATGGTCCAATGTGTAAATTAAACAAAAAAGTGCACGTTTGTTATGATGTCCAAGATGGGGACCAGGATGTGGACATAATAAAAAATTAGGGAACATGATAGGAGACATTTCTACAATACATATAATCATTCTTATCTATCTAATACGATGACAACAGCTCTCCATACCGTATTTCATGGTCAATCCAGGTTTGTCAGTGATGGCACTGACATAATGTATGGCGTCTTTTTCGGGCGTTATCCTTTGCCTTTTCATTGTGAAAATCCAGTTGCCTATATCAAAGCAAATTCTACTATTTGTAAAGTATGCAGAAAATGAAATGTAGAACATATAACATCAACTGCTTAGGAACGCATCATAGGTTAGTACTTAAAAGGATATTGTCATGTTCTAGTCATAATGCAAGCTGGACATTTTTCATGTTACCCTGTAATCGCCGGCCTGTTCTAATGCTCACAAGCAAAGATATATGCTCAGCTGCTAAGGCTTTCCTCTGCCTTCTGAATGAAAATTGAATATGTCTGGCTCACTGTGTATATAGCAGGTGCTCAGAAAAAATAAGAGTCAATTCAAAAGAAATAGCTCTGGCACACTATAGTGATTAATAACGTAAGAAAAGAACTCTTGGAATGCTGAAAATTCTTTATTTGTGCAAAAGGATAATTCATCCAACGTTTCGACCTTGTTTTTAGGTCTTTATCAAGGATAAAGTTATCTAAGATCATAAAGGGTTACAAAACCATATAAACACGTAATTAGTACATAGTACAACATAACAGTACAATATATTGCTACTTGAGAGTACAATGGGTCAAATGACCATGAGGCACATACAAAAAATTTTTCCAAAGCCATAGTGAAAACATTTGTACTGAGGAAAGAAAATTTCCACATGACCTATCTGGAGAAACATTCTGGATCAAACAACCAAAAATAGTCAAGCAGGTAAATACACACCTATATGGATAACAGGATGATATGTGTTCAATTGTATAGCGTCATTGCCATTAAGGTACAAATGGAAAACTTGCAATCCTATATAGTGAAGGAAATGAACACATATCATATCAAAGAACACAGGAACATGGGTGTGAGAAAAACCTCAATGTTTATACTTTGTTCTTTATAATGGTGTGAACATGTATATGTCTCAGTACCTTATGCACTTGAGAATTCTAGTGAGTAGATGATGAAAGCCTATTCCAGAACTGGAATCGGTAAATAATTGTAGGTGGAATCTAAATGAAAAGATGGTACAAGTGTTATCATGACACGTGGGCTATAACACAATGGACCGTGTGACAAAGAAGAAAGGAGAGAAAGAAGAGGAAGAAAATGGAACTACCTGTAACATTACGTGATAGTCACTGGTAAGTATCACTTGACAATTCAGGTGAAAAAGGATTCCTTTATTAAAGGGTTCTCAGTCGCCTCAGGATCATGAAATACTAGGGTAAATGATATGAGAATGGGTAAGAAGCACCACTAAAGGAAATATGAAATCCAGGACATATATCTATAAACCCCTGAACTACATGATAGAAATAAAAAGAAGAAAAAAGAAAAAAAAGAAGAAAGAAGAACACATAGAATGCGGAAAGAGAATGGGTACAACTACCTGAGTTACTGCAGGGAGGCCCCTGGTTGGTATTGTGAGGGTTAGTGGAATTCCTTCACTGAAGGGTTCTCAGTTGCCTCAGGTTCGTGAAAAATGCTATAGACAAATAATGCCCGGAGAAAAGGGGTTCATATACAGCGAATAATGGTAATACAAGGTACATGTGTCACATGTAATAGTATATATATATATTGTACTAAGCTCTACACCAGAAATAGAAAGTAGTCCCTCTGCCTTCTGTCTAGGTGCCCTGAGTTATGTCCTGTAAACTGTCACAGCGACCCAGACACACATGTGTAGTAGGGGAATATCCCTGCTGAGATGCCAGTGCTAGAGCACTCGTTTGCTGTGGAGTTGAACGCTATGTGAGCAGTTCTTACCTTCAATGAGCAGAAGTCTCTTTTTTCAGATTTCAATATCTCTGTGGGTATCTGGCAGAAATATGGAATACTCTTTACTGCTAAGACCCTGTACACCACTCCCACTAAAGGGGGCTTTACACGCTGCGACATCGCTAATGCGGAGTCGTTGGGGTCACGGAATTTGTGACGCACATCCGGCCGCATTAGCGATGTTGCTGCGTGTGACACCGATGAGCGATTTTGCATCGTTGCAAAAACGTGCAAAATCGCTCATCGGTGACATGGGTCTCCATTCTCGATTATCGTTACTGCAGCAGTAACGATGTAGTTCGTCGCTCCTGCGGCAGCACACATCACTCCGTGTGACACCGCAGAAACGAGGAACCTCTCCTTACCTGCCTCCCAGCCGCTATGAGGAAGGAAGGAGGTGGGCGGGATGTTCCGGCCACTCATCTCCGCCCCTCCGCTGCTATTGGGCGGTCGCTCAGTGACGTCGCTGTGACGCCGCACGGACCGCCCCCTTAGAAAGGAGGCGGTTCGCCGGTCACAGCGACGTCGCCGGGCAGGTAAGTATGTGTGACGGGTCTGGTCGGTGTTGTGCGGCATGGGCAGCGATTTACCCGTGTCGCGCAACAGATGGGGGCGGGTACCCACACTAGCGATATCGGGACCGATATCGCAGTGTGTAAAGTAGCCTTTAGTCACATGACCAAGACTGTATCTGTGTCCCTACAACACACTTGAGACAAATGTGTGTGTGAGCCTGCATTGTGGGGTATATATAATATATTATAGAGCTGGGAAGGATCATTCTAAGCAGTGAGCTGTTCCAGTATTTGTAGGAAAATACCCAGTAGAAGCATCAAACACAGCACCAATACCTCCCATCAGTATCCCACCACAGTGCCATGTAACCCATGCCCTACACTCCCATCTACACCAATACTATACAGGCACAAACTAGTATATCTGACTAAAAGCCCCCAAAATATGAAGAACGGCCTATAGTTGAGTGTGGATATAAAATCTATGTGAGCAGAGCTAGAATAGAAATCACTGATCGCATTGAAGTCATTCTGACCATAAATCACCATGATATCAAGGTGAGGAGTTGTGTGTTACTGCTGGGAGGAAAGGGTTAACAGTGGAATATTAAGGTGCATTTCTGTGTGCAGTGTTACTAGTCAATGTAACAATTCAGTATGAGCTGCTCTTGGTGCCGGGGGAGGGAGATGCTCTCCTGAGCAAGATAGATGGGGAATGAACATAATATCTATATAGTGTAAGGCAGGGGGTCTCAAACTCGGCTGGGTGTATGGGCCGCACAGAGGAAAAAAATAATTTGGGGGGCTGCATTCTTTGCAAGACAAAGTGACATTTTTATTGGTACCATATATGTATATATTTTTTTCACACACCTTTGGATGACTGATTTTCAACATTTTTCACTTGTTTATTATAACAAATGTGCACATTCTTTGGTTAAATCTAAAAAAAATAAATGTGATGTTAAAAAAAAGTCATGCCTTATTTTGTTTTTTTTTACATTTTATCCCTTTCTTTTAACTAATAGTGTTACAATTATGACGCTAGCGTTTTGTGAAGGGAATGCTTTGCCTACTTCCGTGACTATGGCCTTCCGGAACTGCTGCATTTTGGCTGACCTCTCCGCCTCGGGAATAAGAGACATAAAGTTCTCCTTGTAGCGTGGGTCTAACAGTGTTACCAACCAGTAATGATTGTCGGCCAAGATGTTCTTAACGCGAGGGTCACGAGACAGGCAGCTTACCATAAAGTCATCCATGTGCGCCAGACTCTTAACAGCCATCACTTCAGTATCCAGACCAACACGATGACTGAACATGCTGTCCTCCTCCTTCTTCTCCTCCTCCTCATCTACCCTGTCCTCTGGCCAGCCACGCTGAACTGAGCATATGACTGGTATGCATGTCATATCCTCAATTTGGCCGGAGAGTTGCTCCATGTCTTCATCTTCCTCCTCGTCATAGTCCTCCACTGCACGTTGTGATGAGACGAGGCTGGGCTATGTGTTATCACCCACACCCACTACTGTTTCTTGCTCCAACTCATCGTGTTCCGCCTGCAATGCATCATGTTTGGTTTTGAGCAGAGACCGTTTTAGAAGGCAGAGAAGCGGTATGGTGACGCTAATAATGGCGTCATCGCCGCTCACCATCTTGGTGGAGTCCTCAAAGTTTTGGAGGATGGTACATAGGTCGGACATCCATCTCCACTCCTCAGGTGTTATGTGTGGAGTTTGACCCATTTCCCGACGGCTTAGGTGATGCAGGTACTCAACAACTGCCCTCTTCTGCTCACATATCCTGATCAACATGTGCAGAGTTGAATTCCAACGCGTGGGGACATCACACACCAGTCTGTGAGCCGGAAGATGCAAATGACGCTGAAAGCCGGCAAGGCCGGCTGAAGCAGTAGGTGACTTTCGAAAATGTGCAGACAGGCGGCGAACTTTTACCAGCAGATGAGACAGCTCTGGGTATGACTTTAGAAACCGCTGAACCACGAGGTTGAGCACATGGGCCATGCATGGAACATGTGTCAGCTGGCCTCGCCTCAAAGCCGCCACTAGGTTCCGGCCATTGTCACACACAACCTTTCCTGGCTTTAGGTTCAGAGGTGTGAGCCAGTGATCTGCATGCTGTTTTAGAGCTGTCCACACCTCTTCTGCATTGTGGGATTTGTCACTTATGCAGATTAGCTGCAGCACAGCCTGTTGCCGCTTCGCCGAGGCAGTGCTGCAGTGCTTCCAGCTTGGGACTGGTGTGGAGGGTAAAGTGGATGAGGATGCGCAGGAGGAGGAGGAGGCTGAAGAGCATGACATTCCGGAGCTGTAGAGTGTGGGTGAAACCCTGACTGAGGTAGGGCCTGCAAACCTTGGTGTGGGAAGGACTTGTTCCGTTCCTCGCTCAAACTGGGTCCCAGCTGGGCTGGGCTGGGTAGGGCGTTGTGGGGGGTTTGTCTATCTCCGTTTGAGGTGAGTTTGTTTAAGTTAGCCTTTTCTTTGGCGTTTTTTGGAGCCCTGCGGGTTGGGGAGTTGGTATCGCCCAGTAAGGCGTTCCCCGGGGGCTTGGATTGGGGTGACATTGTCAGTGGAAAACGGAGTTGAATTTTGGATTAGGAAATCGAAAACTGATCAGAGAGGTGTGGGTAGACTAGTCCGTTTGGGGATGGTTGTGGCATCTGATATGTGCCCGTTCAAGTGTCTCGGGAATTTTCAACAGATCCGTCCGAAGGTGGATGGCCCCTTATTATGTCACGAGGATGGGTCCTTTTTATCGAGATACCAATTTGTGAGTGTTTTTAGGGCATGTTTGAAGTCGTTGGGGTTAGATCCGAAGTCTTTCGGATTGGGGCAGCGACGGAGGCCTCTATATGCGGCCTACCGGAGGAGACAGTTAAGCAGATTGGTAGGTGGAAGTCGCAGCGCTTTAAGTCGTATGTACGTCCCCAGGTGGTTGTTGGCAATTGAGGGGAAAAGGGGGGGTATTAGGGTAGCAATGGGGGGGGGGGAGAGTGTGTGTTTTTTGTCAATTTGGTTTGGTGAGGCAATAAAATGGTGTCGTCTGTACATTTTGTATTGCAGAAGCACCCCCCCTTCCTTCCCTGGTCTGGATCCTTGGCCACTCTTATGTGTATTGGGGAGCCCGACGAGCGGACGCGAGATGGAACGGGAGACAGCTAGGTTTTGAGAAGGACCTGGCTCTCGTGCGATGGCTCGGTGTTCGGGGGTTAGGGTGGAACAGGGTGTTGCAGGAGGTGCATAGATACGCCCGGTTGGACAGACCTCCTGACATCTTAGTGTTGCATGCCGGGGGGAATGATTTGGGTGGGCGTCCTTTTCGAATCTTGATAAAGGACATCAAACATGATTTGTTACGGTTATGGGTGTCGTTTCCAGGTCTAACGATAGTCTGGTCGGAGATAGTAGCGAGAAAGAGTTGGCAGAAAGCGCGGTCAGTTGACAGGTTGAACAAGGCGCGGGCGAAGGTTAATAGGGCGATCTCGAAGTTTGTTAGTCGGAACGGGGGTATAGCAATACGGCATGTTGAGTTGGAAAGGACGGAAGAGGAATTTTGGTTGGCTGACGGGGTACACCTTAATGCGGTGGGAACTGACTTATGGGCTCTTGGCTTGCAGGGAGGTATTGAGAGGGCCCTTTGGTTGCGGGGGGTCTCAGGCACTTGAAGGGTTTCAAGGTGCCTTCGTTGTGGTGTTGTTTATTGGTGGGTCCTTGAAGTTGGTTTAAAATTGGTTCGGGGATTCATCCGGGTATGGATCCCCTCATTGGCAGAATTGATGGTCCCCTGGTGATTTTGGGGGGGAACCCCGACGGGGTATGTCGGGGCCCCTGGGGGTGTGGTTGGGGTTGACGGAGGATTAACCCTTACCATTTGGTGCTCCTGAGCCAGTGTGGGTAACGGCTGGGAGCAAGTTGAGGTTTTTTATTGCTCGGTTATGGGAATCACCAGGGTTTTGGTAGCTTCAAGGACCTTACCACATTGCAAATTTTATTGGTTATGTATTCTTGTTAATAAAATGGCTGCTATGGCCAAAATTATCCAAAGATAAATTTGTGTCTGTGTAATTACTTTTAAATAAGAAATGGGAATGGAGGTGTGGGGTATGAAAGGAAGACCGGAGTCAACAATTCCAGGGTCAAGCATGTTTATTTGCGTAAGCTTCGTTCCAGGGTAGAAAGGGTAAGAGTGCCTTTCAGAATTCGAAGTGGTCGGACTGTACGGACCACCAAGAACTGCAGGAGAGCTTGAACATCTTCCCATGGATTTGCGACATCCTCCCTCATCAGTTACGTAGGTAAGCAGGTTCTCAGCATTGCAGCCCATTTGTTGTCTTAAGTTAGTTAAGCGGGGTTAACTAACCTGTCAGTTCAGCCTCAGGTCTAAAGCAGAGGCCTGGACTCCACTCCTTACTCCTCACTCCACAACTCTCCTTAAAAACAACTGACTCCTTTTTCCTGCCCCGGGGTCTCCAGACCCCTAGGTGGGCGTTTCCTTCCATCTGGTCCTGCCCACTGGTGTGCCTGTCTTTCCCTGGGGGAGGTGACTAGGATTTTCTGGTTGGCTTTGTGTGACTTAGGTGAGGGAAGTTGTTATGCGGGGGCCTATGTGTGACTACCTGCAGTGTCAGGGCGTCACATATGTATGTGTGTATGTCTGCTAAAGGAATCCGCACCGTCATATTTACAAACACAAAATTTTGCAGACACCTCATGTGACTCAGGGAACGTCGTAGACTATGTTTTAACAGGAATATTTAACCCCGCGCTTTACAGTTACTCTCCAAAAAACCTGCCTCCATTAAACTGAATGGAGGTGGGAGCTGCAAGTTATTAATAGCAGCTGTGATTGGTTGCTATAAGAACAAAGGACATTCATAGTATAAGAAGCTTATGTGTGAGATAATATGATGTCAGTGGGGAGACAGATAGAGAGAGACAGACACAGACTGAGAGACAAACAGACAGAGACAGATAGGCATAGACAGACAGGGAAAGAGACAGAGACAAACAGACAGAGGCAGACAGGGAAAGAGACAGACAGAGATAGACAGGGAAAAAAGGCAGACAGACAGAGACAGAGAAAGAGACAGAGGCAGATAGGGAAACAGACAGAGACAAACATACAGAGACAGGCAGGAGAAAAGGCAGACCGACAGGGAAAGAGACAGACAGGGGAAGAGACAGACAGAGAGAGACAGACAGATAGAGACAGACAAAGAAATACAGAGATAGACAGGGAAAGAGACAAACGGGGAATGAGTCAGACAGAGAGAGACAAAGAGAGACAGGCAGAGAGAGACAGGGAAAGAGACAGACAGGGGAAGAGAAAGACAGAGACAGACAAAGAAATACAGAGACAGACAGGGGAAGAGACAGACAGGGGAAGAGACAGACAGGGGAAGAGACAGACAGACAGGGAAAGAGACAGACCTGGAAAAGAGACAGACCTGGAAAAGAGACAGGCCTGGAAAAGAGACAGACAGACATAGAAACAGACAGCCACAAAGAGAGAGAGAGACAGACAGACACAGAGAGACAGACAGAGATAGAGAGACAGACAGACATGGATAGAGATAGAGACACACAGAGACAGACAGATGACAGAGACTGGGAGAGAGACAGACAGAAGCATAAATCCCTAACTAAAACTTAACATTTAATGATAGTTTTAAAAGGTAAAAAAACACAAATCATGTAAATAGAATGACTCTCTTCTGTGCATAGAGTCAACATTTTGTGTTTGTAAATATGACGGTGCGGATTCCTTTAGCAGACATACACACATACATATGTGACGCCCTGACACTGCAGGTAGTCACACATAGGCCCCCGCATAACAACTTCCCTCACCTAAGTCACACAAAGCCAACCAGAAAACCCTAGTCACCTCCCCCAGGGAAAGACAGGCACACCAGTGGGCAGGACCAGACGGAAGGAAACGCCCACCTAGGGGTCTGGAGACCCCGGGGCAGGAAAAAGGAGTCAGTTGTTTTTAAGGAGAGTTGTGGAGTGAGGAGTAAGGAGTGGAGTCCAGGCCTCTGCTTTAGACCTGAGGCTGAACTGACAGGTTAGTTAACCCCGCTTAACTAACTTAAGATAACAAATGGGCTGCAATGCTGAGAACCTGCTTACCTACGTAACTGATGAGGGAGGATGTCGCAAATCCATGGGAAGATGTTCAAGCTCTCCTGCAGTTCTTGGTGGCCCGTACAGTCCGACCACTTCGAATTCTGAAAGGCACTCTTACCCTTTCTACCCTGGAACGAAGCTTAGGCAAATAAACATGCTTGACCCTGGAATTGTTGACTCCGGTCTTCCTTTCATACCCCACACCTCCATTCCCATTTCTTATTTAAAAGTAATTACACAGACACAAATTTATCTTTGGATAATTTTGGCCATAGCAGCCATTTTATTAACAAGAATACATAACCAATAAAATTTGCAATGTGGTAAGGTCCTTGAAGCTACCAAAACCCTGGTGATTCCCATAACCGAGCAATAAAAAACCTCAACTTGCTCCCAGCCGTTACCCACACTGGCTCAGGAGCACCAAATGGTAAGGGTTAATCCTCCGTCAACCCCAACCACACCCCCAGGGGCCCCGACATACCCCGTCGGGGTTCCCCCCCAAAATCACCAGGGGACCATCAATTCTGCCAATGAGGGGATCCATACCCGGATGAATCCCCGAACCAATTTTAAACCAACTTCAAGGACCCACCAATAAACAACACCACAACGAAGGCACCTTGAAACCCTTCAAGTGCCTGAGACCCCCCGCAACCAAAGGGCCCTCTCAATACCTCCCTGCAAGCCAAGAGCCCATAAGTCAGTTCCCACCGCATTAAGGTGTACCCCGTCAGCCAACCAAAATTCCTCTTCCGTCCTTTCCAACTCAACATGCCGTATTGCTATACCCCCGTTCCGACTAACAAACTTCGAGATCGCCCTATTAACCTTCGCCCGCGCCTTGTTCAACCTGTCAACTGACCGCGCTTTCTGCCAACTCTTTCTCGCTACTATCTCCGACCAGACTATCGTTAGACCTGGAAACGACACCCATAACCGTAACAAATCATGTTTGATGTCCTTTATCAAGATTCGAAAAGGACGCCCACCCAAATCATTCCCCCCGGCATGCAACACTAACATGTCAGGAGGTCTGTCCAACCGGGCGTATCTATGCACCTCCTGCAACACCCTGTTCCACCCTAACCCCCGAACACCGAGCCATCGCACGAGAGCCAGGTCCTTCTCAAAACCTAGCTGTCTCCCGTTCCATCTCGCGTCCGCTCGTCGGGCTCCCCAATACACATAAGAGTGGCCAAGGATCCAGACCAGGGAAGGAAGAGGGGGTGCTTCTGCAATACAAAATGTACAGACGACACCATTTTATTGCCTCACCAAACCAAATTGACAAAAAACACACACTCTCACCCCCCCCATTGCTACCCTAATACCCCCCCTTTTCCCCTCAATTGCCAACAACCACCTGGGGACGTACATACGACTTAAAGCGCTGCGACTTCCACCTACCAATCTGCTTAACTGTCTCCTCTGGTAGGCCGCATATAGAGGCCTCCGTCGCTGCCCCAATCCGAAAGACTTCGGATCTAACCCCAACGACTTCAAACATGCCCTAAAAACACTCACAAATTGGTATCTCGATAAAAAGGACCCATCCTCGTGACATAATAAGGGGCCATCCACCTTCGGACGGATCTGTTGAAAATTCCCGAGACACTTGAACGGGCACATATCAGATGCCACAACCATCCCCAAACGGACTAGTCTACCCACACCTCTCTGATCAGTTTTCGATTTCCTAATCCAAAATTCAACTCCGTTTTCCACTGACATAATGTCACCCCAATCCAAGCCCCCGGGGAACGCCTTACTGGGCGATACCAACTCCCCAACCCGCAGGGCTCCAAAAAACGCCAAAGAAAGGCTAACTTAAACAAACTCACCTCAAACGGAGATAGACAAACCCCCCACAACGCCCTACCCAGCCGGGTAGGGACCCAGCCCAGCCCAGCTGGGACCCAGTTTGAGCGAGGAACGGAACAAGTCCTTCCCACACCAAGGTTTGCAGGCCCTACCTCAGTCAGGGTTTCACCCACACTCTACAGCTCCGGAATGTCATGCTCTTCAGCCTCCTCCTCCTCCTGCGCATCTTCATCCACTTTACCCTCCACACCAGTCCCAAGCTGGAAGCACTGCAGCACTGCCTCGGCGAAGCGGCAACAGACTGTGCTGCAGCTAATCTGCATAGGTGACAAACCCCACAATGCAGAAGAGGTGTGGACAGCTCTAAAACAGCATGCAGATCACTGGCTCACACCTCTGAACCTAAAGCCAGGAAAGGTTGTGTGTGACAATGGCCGGAACCTGGTGGCGTCTTTGAG
Organism: Anomaloglossus baeobatrachus; assembly: GCF_048569485.1. Classification (NCBI taxonomy): domain Eukaryota; kingdom Metazoa; phylum Chordata; class Amphibia; order Anura; family Aromobatidae; genus Anomaloglossus; species Anomaloglossus baeobatrachus. Next base: position 96,155 of record NW_027441964.1, on the reverse strand, counting down.
GCGAGGCCAGCTGACACATGTTCCATGCATGGCCCATGTGCTCAACCTCGTGGTTCAGCGGTTTCTAAAGTCATACCCAGAGCTGTCTGATCTGCTGGTAAAAGTTCGCTGCCTGTCTGCACATTTTCGAAAGTCACCTACTGCTTCAGCCGGCCTTGCCGGCTTTCAGCGTCGTTTGCATCTTCCGGCTCACAGACTGGTGTGTGATGTCCCCACGCGTTGGAATTCAACTCTGCACATGTTGATCAGGATATGTGAGCAGAAGAGGGCAGTTGTTGAGTACCTGCATCACCTAAGCCGTCGGGAAATGGGTCAAACTCCACACATAACACCTGAGGAGTGGAGATGGATGTCCGACCTATGTACCATCCTCCAAAACTTTGAGGACTCCACCAAGATGGTGAGCGGCGATGACGCCATTATTAGCGTCACCATACCGCTTCTCTGCCTTCTAAAACGGTCTCTGCTCAAAACCAAACATGATGCATTGCAGGCGGAACACGATGAGTTGGAGCAAGAAACAGTAGTGGGTGTGGGTGATAACACACAGTCCAGCCTCGTCTCATCACAACGTGCAGTGGAGGACTATGACGAGGAGGAGGATGAAGACATGGAGCAACTCTCCGGCCAAATTGAGGATATGACATGCATACCAATCATATGCTCAGTTCAGCGTGGCTGGCCAGAGGACAGGGTAGATGATGAGGAGGAGGAGGAGGAGAAGGAGGAGGACAGCATGTTCAGTCATCGTGTTGGTCTGGATACTGAAGTGATGGCTGTTAAGAGTCTGGCGCACATGGATGACTTTATGGTAAGCTGCCTGTCTCGTGACCCTCGCGTTAAGAACATCTTGGCCGACAATCATTACTGGTTGGTAACACTGTTAGACCCACGCTACAAGGAGAACTTTATGTCTCTTATTCCCGAGGCGGAGAGGTCAGCCAAAATGCAGCAGTTCCGGAAGGCCATAGTCACGGAAGTAGGCAAAGCATTCCCTTCACAAAACGCTAGCGTCATAATTGTAACACTATTAGTTAAAAGAAAGGGATAAAATGTAAAAAAAAACAAAATAAGGCATGACTTTTTTTTAACATCAAATTTTTTTTTTTTAGATTTAACCAAAGAATGTGCACATTTGTTATAATAAACAAGTGAAAAATGTTGAAAATCAGTCATCCAAAGGTGTGTGAAAAAAATATATATATATGGTACCAATAAAAATGTCACTTTGTCCTGCAAAGAATGCAGCCCCCCAAATTATTTTTTTCCTCTGTGCGGCCCATACACCCAGCCGAGTTTGAGACCCCCTGCCTTACACTATATAGATATCATGTTCATTCCCCATCTATCTTGCTCAGGAGAGCATCTCCCTCCCCCGGCACCAAGAGCAGCTCATATTGAATTGTTACATTGACTAGTAACACTGCACACAGAAATGCACCTTAATATTCCACTGTTAACCCTTTCCTCCCAGCAGTAACACACAACTCCTCACCTTGATATCATGGTGATTTATGGTCAGAATGACTTCAATGCGATCAGTGATTTCTATTCTAGCTCTGCTCACATAGATTTTATATCCACACTCAACTATAGGCCGTTCTTCATATTTTGGGGGCTTTTAGTCAGATATACTAGTTTGTGCCTGTATAGTATTGGTGTAGATGGGAGTGTAGGGCATGGGTTACATGGCACTGTGGTGGGATACTGATGGGAGGTATTGGTGCTGTGTTTGATGCTTCTACTGGGTATTTTCCTACAAATACTGGAACAGCTCACTGCTTAGAATGATCCTTCCCAGCTCTATAATATATTATATATACCCCACAATGCAGGCTCACACACACATTTGTCTCAAGTGTGTTGTAGGGACACAGATACAGTCTTGGTCATGTGACTAAAGGCTACTTTACACACTGCGATATCGGTCCCGATATCGCTAGTGTGGGTACCCGCCCCATCTGTTGCGCGACACGGGCAAATCGCTGCCCATGCCGCACAACACCGACCAGACCCGTCACACATACTTACCTGACCGGCGACGTCGCTGTGACCGGCGAACCGCCTCCTTTCTAAGGGGGCGGTCCGTGCGGCGTCACAGCGACGTCACTGAGCGACCGCCCAATAGCAGCGGAGGGGCGGAGATGAGTGGCCGGAACATCCCGCCCACCTCCTTCCTTCCTCATAGCGGCTGGGAGGCAGGTAAGGAGAGGTTCCTCGTTTCTGCGGTGTCACACGGAGTGATGTGTGCTGCCGCAGGAGCGACGAACTACATCGTTACTGCTGCAGTAACGATAATCGAGAATGGAGACCCATGTCACCGATGAGCGATTTTGCACGTTTTTGCAACGATGCAAAATCGCTCATCGGTGTCACACGCAGCAACATCGCTAATGCGGCCGGATGTGCGTCACAAATTCCGTGACCCCAACGACTCCGCATTAGCGATGTCGCAGCGTGTAAAGCCCCCTTTAGTGGGAGTGGTGTACAGGGTCTTAGCAGTAAAGAGTATTCCATATTTCTGCCAGATACCCACAGAGATATTGAAATCTGAAAAAAGAGACTTCTGCTCATTGAAGGTAAGAACTGCTCACATAGCGTTCAACTCCACAGCAAACGAGTGCTCTAGCACTGGCATCTCAGCAGGGATATTCCCCTACTACACATGTGTGTCTGGGTCGCTGTGACAGTTTACAGGACATAACTCAAGGCACCTAGATAGAAGGCAGAGGTACTGGGATTGATTGGTTTTTGGTGACGGAGGTGCAGGGGCTGGCGCCCATGTGCAGTGCTGGCTAAGGTATATTGATGATATTTTGATTTTTTGGCAGGGCACTGTGGAGCAGCTCGAGACATTTATGGAGGAACTTAATAACAACACCTTTAACATCAGATTGACGCATAAGCATAGCAGCAGTTGCGTTGACTTCCTGGATATTAAAATTTCATTCGGTTCTGAGCGAATTGTTCAGACCGACGTCCATAGGAAGGAAACATCAGTCAACGCACTGCTGCATGCTTCTTCTGCTCATACCCCCTCCACCATCCGGGCCGTACCGACTGGCCAGTTCCTCAGGATGAAGCAAATTTGTTCGTCAGACACTGCTTTTGAACAACAGTCTGCCGACCTCCAGCGCCATAGGGGTGGCAAAGGCGGTCTTCCCCCGGTCTGCCTCAGCAACGGACACTAGCCAATAGTGACTAGTGAGATCAAGGGTAGAAAAATAATTTGCAGTTCTCAATGCAGCTAGCGATTCCTCAATACGGGGGAGTGGTGCTGTCCTTCTTCTTTAACAGGACCAACGGAGCTGCCCAAAGGCTACAACTGTCACGGATAACCCCAGCCGCCTTCATGTTGCTCAACATGTCCTTGGTACACTGGTAATGTGAAGGTGGTATTGGCTTATAGCTCTCTTTGATGGGTGGGTGTGCACCTGTGGGGATGTAGTGTTGGACCCCTTTTATTCCCCCAAAATCTAGCGGATGTTTGCTGAAGACTTGCTCGCTCGTATTCTTGCACTACCCTGTGGACCCGCTTCTTGTGATGTGAAGGTGTGGAGTCAGTGCCTACGTGTAATTCCTTACACCACTCCTCTGGCTGACTTGGTGAGCAGTCACTGACTGGGTGGGGTGCAGTAATAGTGGATGCTGCTACTTGGATAGCATGTGTATCTACTGTGAACAGCTTATCAATGGTGGCAAGTCGGGGCAGCTTAACCTCCTGCTCTCCGCAGTTTAACACTCTCACGGGCACTCTTCCCTTCCGCACTAATGAATAAAACTATGATGTAAATATCATATAGATACCCCACAATTGTAAATAAAGGTAGGTTATGGGAAAAGGGGGAACAGGGAAAGAGGAAAATAGTGTAATAAAGTATACCTTCTGGGGGTGAGAGGAAATGGCAGCACAGCCAGTGGAGGTGAAGGAAAAGGAAGCCTGCAACTAAAGAGTTGAGAGCGTTATCACATGGTGACTGAGCCTGATTGTAAAGGGAGCATAGAGTGGAGCATACTCTGGGCACGTTAGAACCCAAGTTCTTAAACCATGAATATGGACCCCTTTTATTCTCCCAAAGTCTAGCGGATGTTTGCTGAAGACTTGCTCGTATTCTTGCACTACCCTGTGGACCTGCTTCTTGTGATGTGAAGGTGTGGAGTCAGTGCCTACGTGTAATTCCTTACACCACTCCTCTGGTTGACTTGGTGAGCTGTCACTGAATGGGTGTGGTGAAGTAACGGTGGATGCTGTGGCTTGGATATCATATTAAATATAGGGACCCCCATACAGTAGTATGAGAAATTTTTTTGTATTCAATGATCGGTATTACCTTCAGGGGCGCGGCACGTGGACGTGCGTTCCATTAGCCTCACTGCATTCCACTCCCATACAGGAAGTGGGCGCAGCTATTACTATGGTCGCACATAAAAGAACCCACAGCCACCACTGCACACAGCTGACTCCACCACTGGAAACCCACTTCTACACCAACGCAGGTAAGACAGGATCGGCACCTCTATGCTCCCGTTACAATCAGGCTCAGTCACCATGTGATAATGCTCTCAACAATTTAGTTGCAGGCTTCCCCTTGCTTCACCTCCACTGGCTGTGCTGCCATTTCCTCTCCCCCCTGGAAGGTATACTTTATTACACTATTTTCCTGTTTCCCTCTTCTCCCTTTTCCCATAACCTACCTTTATCTGCATTTGTGGGGTATCTATATACTATTTATATCACAGTTTTATTCATTAATACGGAAGGGAAGAGTGCGCGTGAGAGTGTTGAACTGCGGAGAGCAAGAGGTTAAGCTGCCCCGATTTGCCACCATTGATAAGCTGTTCACAGTAGATACACATGCTATCCAAGCAGCAGCAGCATCCACCATTACTGCACCCCACCCAGTCAGTGACAGCTCACCAAGTCAGCCAGAGGAGTGGTGTCAGGAATTACACGTAGGCACTGACTACACACCTTCACATCACAAGAAGGGGGTGCAAGTGTGACGCCCTGGACTAGCCAGTTAGTCACAGACATAACACACACACACCCCCCCTTTCCCGGATAGTTACACTAGTCAGACACAAAACCGTTGTTGCCTCCCTCCAGGGGCTGATGTCCACACCAGGTGGGGCGGTGCCAGGCGGTTGGCCCCACCCACCAAGGAGTTCACAGGCCTGGAGGTGGGAAAACCAGTTAGTTAGTTGAAGTTCAGTTAAGAGTTGAACCGTGGAGGTAGTGAGTTCAGGGAAGAGCCCAGTTTTGGGTAGGAGTGCAAAACTGCTAGTGTCTGGGTCAGATCCCAGGCACTATGGGGAGATAAGGTATGCACACCAGTGACTATGTAAGGGGAATACATGAAATAGCAGAAACTGCTGTGTGAATACTGACTTGAAAAATCCAATAGCATTAATTCACATAATCCTAGTGACTGCGCACACAACATGGCCAAACGAAAACAAAAGACAGTACCTGGCCATTCAATCAAATGGAAACTCATAGGCAACACAGTCCATTAGACTAGGCAATTACATGCAGCCAAACAAAGTTCATGGGCCTTGCCTCAGAGTCGAACCCACAACCTCTTGGAGCACAAGCAAAGAGCCTACCACTAAACCAACTCAGTGAAGTTGGAAACCGACTCTACATTAATTAACATAATCCTAGTGACTGCGCACACAACATGGCCAAACAAAAGCAAAAGACAGTACCTAGCCTATCAATCCAATGGAAACTCATAGGTAACACAGTACATTGGACTAGGCAATTACATGCAACCATACAAAGCCCATGGGTCTTGCCCCAGAGTCGAACCCACAAACTCTCGTAGCCAGGGCAAAGAGCCTACCACTACACCAACACAGAGAAGTAGGTGAATGACTCTACATTAATTCACATAATCCTAGTGACTACGCACACAACATGGCCAAACAAATGCAAAAGACATTATCTGGCCTATCAATCCAATGGAAACTCATAGGCAGCACAGTCCATTAGACTTTGCACTTACATGCAGCCATGTAAAGTTCATGGGCATTGCTTCAGAGTCGAACCCACAACCTCTTGGAGAACAAGCAAAGAGCCTACCACTAAACCAACTCAGAGAAGTTGGAAACCGACTCTACATTAATTAACATAATCCTAGTGACTGCGCACACAACATGGCCAAACAAAAGCAAAAGACAGTACGTGGCCTATCAATCCAACGGAAACTCATAGGTAACACAGTACATTGGACTAGGCAATTACATGCAGCCATACAAAACCCATGGGCCTTGCCCCAGAGTCAAACCCACAACCTCTCATAGCCAAGGCAAAGAGCCTACCAATACACCAACACAGAGAAGTGGAAAACCATTTCTACATTAATTCACATAATCCTAGTGACTGCGCACACAACATGGCCAAACAAAAGCAAAAGACAGTACCTGGCCTATCAATCCAATGGAAACTCATAGGCAACACAGTCCATTGGACTAGACAATTACATGGAGACATACAAAGTCCATGGGCCTTGCCTCAGAGTCAAACCCACAACTTCTCGCAGCCAAGCAAAAAGCCTACCACTACACTAACACAGAGAAGTGGGAAACTGATTCTACATTAATTCACATAATCCTACCGACTGCGCACACAACATGGCCAAACAAAAGACAATACCTGGCCTATTCATTCAATGAAAACTCATAGGCAACACAGTCCATTGGACTAGGCAATTACATTCAACCATACAAAGTCCATGGGCTTTGCCTCAAAGTCAAACCCACAACTTCTTGTAACCCAAGGAAAGAGCCTACCACTACACCAACACAGAGAAGAGAATGACTCTACATTAATTCACATAATCCTAGTGACTGCGCACACAACATGACCAAACGAAAACAAAAGACAGTCCCTGGCCTATCAATCCAATGGAAACTCATAGACAACATAGTCCAATGGACTACGCAATTACATGCAGCCATACAAAGTCCATGGGCCTTGCCTCAGAGTCATACCCACAATCTCTGGCAGAACAAGCAAAGAGCCTACAACTTCACCAACACAAAGAAGTAGGAAGCTGCGTCTACATTAATTCACATAATCCTAGTGACTGCGCACACAACATGGCCAAACAAAAGCAAAAGACAGTACCTGGCCTATCAATCCAATGGGAACTCATAGGCAACACAGTTAATTGAACTAGGCAATTACATGCAGCCATACAAACTCCATGGGCCTTGCCTCAGAGTCAAACCCACAACCTCTTGCAGCTAAGCAAAGAGCCTTCCACTACAGCAACACAGAGAACTGGGAAACTGATTCTACATTAATTCACATAATCCTACCGACTGCGCACACAACATAACCAAACAAAAGATAATACCTGGCCAATCAATCCAATGGAAACTCATAGGCAACACAGTCCATTGGACTAGGCAATTACACGCAGCCATATAAAGTCCATGGGCTTTGCCTCAGAGTCAAACCCACAATTTCTCGCAGCCCAAGCAAAGAGCCTACCACTACACCAACACAGAGAAGTTGGAATCTGAGTTTACATTAGTTCACATAATCCTAGTGACTGCGCACACAACATGGCCAAACAAAAGCAAAAGACAGTACCTGGCCTATCAATCCGATGGGAACTCATAGGCAACACAGTCAATTGAACTAGGCGATTACATGCAGCCATACAAACTCCATGGGCCTTGCCTCAGAGTCGAACCCACAACCTCTCGCAGCTTAAGCAAAGAGACTACCACTACACCAACACAGAGAATTAGGTGAATGACTCTACATTAATTCACATAATCCTAGTGACTGCGCACACAACATGGCCAAACAAAAGCAAAAGACAGTACCTGGCCTATTAATCCAATGGAAACTCATAGGCAACGCAATCCTTTGGACTAGGCAATAACATGCAGCCATACAAAGTCCATGGGCCTTGCCTCAGAGTCAAAACCACTACCTCTCAAAGCCCAAGCAAAGAGCCTACCACTACACCAACACAGAGAAGTGCGAAATTGACTCAACATAAATTCACATAATCCTAGTGACTGCGCACACAACATGGCCAAACAAAAGCAATAGACAGTCCCTGGCCTATCAATCCAATGGAAACTCATAGACAACATAGTCCATTGGACTAGGCAATTACATGCAGCCATACAAAGTCCATGGGCCTTGCCTCAGAGTCGAACTCACAACCTCTCGCAGCCCAAGAAAAAAGCCTACCACTACATCAACACAGAGAAGTGTGAAACTGACTCTACATTAATTCACATAATCCTAGTGACTGCGCACACAACATGGCCAAACAAAAGCAAAAGACAGTACCTGGCCTATCATTCCAATTGAAACTCATAGGTAACATAGTCCATTGGACTAGGCAATAACATGCAGCCATACAAAGTCCATGGGCCTTGCCTCAAAGTTGAACTCACAACCTCTCGCAGCTCTAGCAAAGAGCCTACAACTACACCAACACAGAGAAATGTGAACCTGACTCTACATTAATTCACATAATCCTAGTGACTGCGCACACAACATGGCCAAACAAAAGCAAAAGACAGTACCTGGCCTATAAATCCAATAGAAACTCATAGGCAACACAGTCCATTGGACTAGACAATTACATGGAGACATACAAAGTCCATGGGCCTTGCCTCAGAGTCAAACCCACAACCTCTCGCAGCCAAGCAAAGAGCCTACCACTACACCAACACAGAGAAGTGGGAAACTGATTCTACATTAATTCACATAATCCTACCGACTGCGCACACAACATGGCCAAACAAAAGAAAATACCTGGCCTATCAATCCAATGGAAACTCATAGGCAACACAGTCAATTAGACTAGGCAAATACATGCAGCCATACAAAGCCCATGGGCCTTGCCCCAGAGTCGAACCCACAACCTCTTGTAGCCCAAGCAAAGAGCCTACAAATACACCAACACAGAGAAGTGGAAAACTGATTCTACATTAATTCACATAATCCTAGTGACTGCGCACACAACATGGCCAAACAAAAGCAAAAGACATTACCTGGCCTATAAATCCAATAGAAACTCATAGGCAAAGCAATCAATTGGACTAGGCAATTACATGCAGCCATACAAAGTCCATGGGCCTTGCCTCAGAGTCGAACCCACAACCTCTTGTAGCCCAAGCAAAGAGCCTACCACTACACCAACACAGAGAAGTTGGTACAGAGTTTACATTAGTTCACATAATCCTAGTGACTGTGCACACAACATGGCCAAACAAAAGCAAAAGACAGTCCCTGGCCTATCAATCCAATGGAAACTCATATACAACATAGTCCATTGGACTAGGCAATTACATGCAGCCATACAAAGTCCATGGGCCTTGCCTCAGAGTCAAACCCACAACCTCTGGCAGAACAAGCAAAGAGCTTACAACTACACCAACACAAAAAAGTAGGAAGCTGCGTCTACATTAATTCACATAATCCTAGTGAATGTGCACACAACATGGCCAAACAAAAGCAAAAGACATTACCTGGCCTATCAAGCCAATGGAAACTCATAGGCAACACAGTCCATTGGACTAGGCAATAACATGCAGCCATAAAAAGTCCATGGGCCTTGCCTCAGAGTCAAACCCACAATTTCTCGCATCCCAAGCAAAGAGCCTACCACTACAACAACACAGACAAGTTGGAAACTGAGTTTACATTAGTTCACATAATCCTAGTGACTGTGCACACAACATGGCGAAACAAATGCAAAAGACATTATCTGGCCTATCAATCCAATGGAAACTCATAGGCAACACAGTCCATTAGACTAGGCAAATACATGCAGCCATACAAAGTTCATGGGCCTTGCCTCAGAGTCGAACCCACAACCTCTTGGAGAACAAGCAAAGAGCCTACCACTAAACCAACACAGAGAAGTTGGAAACTGATTCTACATTAATTCACATAATCCTACCGACTGCGCACACAACATGGCTAAACAAAAGCAAAAGACAGTACCTGGCTTATCAATCCAATGGAAACTCATAGGCAACACAGTCCATTGGACTAGGCAATAACATGCAGCCATAAAAAGTCCATGTGCCTTGCCTCAGAGTCAAACCCACAACCTCTCGCAGCTCAAGCAAAGAGCCTACCACTACACCAACACAGAGAAATGTGAAACTGACTCTACATTAATTCACATAATCCTAGTGAGTGCGCACACAACATGGCCAAACGAAAGCAAAAGTCAATACCTGGCCTATCAATCCAATGGAAACTCATAGGCAACAAAGTCCATTGGACTAGGCAATTACATGCAGCCATAAAAAGTCCATGGGCCTTGCCTCAGAGTCAAACCCACAACCTCTCACAGCCCAAGCAAAGAGCCTACCACTACACCAACAAAGAGAAATGTGAAACTGACTCTACATTAATTCACATATTCCAAGTGACTGCGCACACAACATGGCCAAACAAAAGCAAAAGAAAGCACCTGGCCTATCAATCCAATGGAAACTCATAGGTAACGCAGTCCATTGGACTATGCAATTACATGCAGCCATACAAAGTCCATGGGCCTTGCCTCAGAGTCGAACTCACAACCTCTCGCAGCCCAACAAAAAAGCCTACCACTTCAGCAACACAGAGAAGTGTGAAACTGTCTCTACATTAACTCACATAATCCTAGTGACTGCGCACAAAACATGGCCAAACGAAAACAAAAGACAGTACCTGGCCTATCAATCCATTGGACTAGGCAATTACATGCAGCCATACAAAGTCCATGGGCCTTGCCTCAGAGTCAAACCCACAACCTCTTACAGCCCAAGCAAAGAGCCTACCACTACACCAACACAGAGAAGTGCGAAACTGACTCAACATAAATTCACATAATCCTAGTGACTGCGCACACAACATGGCCAAACAAAAGCTAAAGACAGTCCCTTGCCTATCAATCCAATGGAAACTCATAGACAACATAGTCCATTGGAATAGGCAATTACATGCAGCCTCACAAAGTCCATGGGCCTTGCCTCAGAGTCAAACCCACAACCTCTGGCAGAACAAGCAAAGAGCCTACAACTACACCAACACAAAGAAGTAGGAAGCTGCGTCTACATTAATTCACATAATCCTAGTGAATGCGCACACAACATGGCCAAACAAAAGCAAAAGACATTACCTGGCCTATCAGGCCAATGGAAACTCATAGGCAACACAGTTCATTGAACTAGGCGATTACATGCAGCCATACAAAGTCCATGGGCCATGCCGCAGAGTCAAACCCACAACCTCTCGCAGCCAAGCAAAGCAGCTTCCACTACACCAACACAGAGAAGTGGGAAACGGATTCTACATTAATTCACATAATCCTAGTGACTGCGCACACAACATGGCCAAACAAAAGCAAAAGACAATACCTGGCCTATCAATCCAATGGAAACTCGTAGGCAACACAGTCCATTGGACTTGGCAATTACATGCAGCCATACAAAGTCCATGGGCCTTGCCTCAGAGTCAAACCCACAACCTCTGGCAGAACAAGCAAAGAGCCTACAACTACACCAACACAAAGAAGTAGGAAGTTGCGTCTACATTAATTCACATAATCCTAGTGAATGTGCACACAACATGGCCAAACAAAAGCAAAAGACATTACCTGGCCTATCAAGCCAATGGAAACTCATAGGCAACACAGTCCATTGAACTAGACAATTACATGGAGACATACAAAGTCTATGGGCCTTGCCTCAAAGTCAAACCCACAACCTCTCGCAGCCAAGCAAAGAGCCTACCACTACACCAACACAGATAAGTGGGAAACTGATTCTACATTAATTCACATAATCCTACCGACTGCGCACACAACATGGCCAAACAAAAGACAATACCTGGCCTATCAATCCAATGGAAACTCATAGGCAACACAGTCCATTAGACTAGGCAAATACATGCAGCCATACAAAGTTCATGGGCCTTGCCTCAGAGTCGAACCCACAACTTCTTGGAGAACAAGCAAAGAGCCTACCACTAAACCAACACAGAGAAGTTGGAAACCGACTCTACATTAATTCACATAATCCTAGTGACTGCGCACACAACATGGCCAAACAAAAGCAAAAGACAGTACCTGGCCTATCAATCCAATGGAAACTCATAGGTAACACAGTACATTAGACTAGGCAATTAAGTGCAGCCATACAAAGCCCATGGGCCTTGCCCCAGAGTCGAACCCACAAACTCTCGTAGCCCAAGCAAAGAGCCTACCAATACACCAACACAGAGAAGTGAAAAACTGATTCTACATTAATTCACATAATCCTAGTGACTGCGCACACAACATGGCCAAACAAAAGCAAAAGACAGTACCTGGCCTATCAATCCAATAGAAACTCATAGGCAAAGCAATCAATTGGACTAGGCAATTACATGCAGCCATACAAAGTCCATGGGCCTTGCCTCAGAGTCGAACCCACAACCTCTTGTAGCCCAAGCAAAGAGCCTACCACTAAACCAACACAGAGAAGAGCGAAACTGACTCAACATAAATTCACATAATCCTAGTGACTGCACACACAACATGGCCAAACAAAAGCAAAAGACAGTCCCTGGCCTATCAATCCAATGGAAACTCATATACAACATAGTCCATTGGACTAGGCAATTACATGCAGCCATACAAAGTCCATGGGCCTTGCCTCAGAGTCAAACCCACAACCTCTGGCAGAACAAGCAAAGAGCTTACAACTACACCAACACAAAAAAGTAGGAAGGTGAGTCTACATTAATTCACATAATCCTAGTGACTGCGCACACAACATGGCCAAACAAAAGCAAAAGACAGTACCTGGCCTATCAATCCAATGGAAACTCATAGGCAACACAGTCCATTGGACTAGACAATTACATGGAGACATACAAAGTCCATGGGCCTTGCTTCAGAGTCAAACCCACAACCTCTCGCAGCCAAGCAAAGAGCCTACCACTACACCAATACAGAGATGTGGGAAACTGATTCTACATTAATTCACATAATCCTACCGACTGCGCACACAACATGGCTAAACAAAAGCAAAAGACAGTACCTGGCTTATCAATCCAATGGAAACTCATAGGCAACACAGTCCATTGGACTAGGCAATAACATGCAGCCATACAAAGTCCATGGGCCTTGCCTCAAAGTCGAACTCACAACCTCTCGCAGCTCAAGCAAAGAGCCTACCACTACACCAACACAGAGAAATGTGAACCTGCCTCTACATTAATTCACATAAACCTAGTGACTGCGCACACAACATGGCCAAACGAAAGCAAAAGTCCATACCTGGCCTATCAATCCAATGGAAACTCATAGGCAACACAGTCCATTGGACTAGGCAATTACATGCAGCCATAAAAAGTCCATGGGCCTTGCCTCAGAGTCAAACCCACAACTTCTCGCAGCCCAAGCAAAGATCCTACCACTACACCAACACAGAGAAATGTGAAACTGACTCTACATTAATTCACATAATCCTAGTGACTGCGCACACAACATGGCCAAACGAAAGCAAAAGTCAATACCTGGCCTATCAATCCAATGGAAACTCATAGGCAACACAGTCCAGTGGACTAGGCAATTACATGCAGTTATACAAAGTCCATGAACCTTGCATTAGAGTCAAACCCACAACTTCTCGCAGCCAAAGCAAAGAGCCTACCACTACACCAACACAGAGAAGTTTGAAACTGACTCTTCATTTACTCACATAATCCTAGTGACTGCGCACACAACATGGCCAAACGAAAGCAAAAGACAGTACCTGGCCTATCAATCCAATGGAAACTCATAGGCAACACAGTCCATTAGACTAGGCAACTACATACAGCCATAATAAGTCCATGGGCCTTGCCCCAGAGTCAAACCCACAACATCTACGCTGCCCAAGCAAAGAGCCTACCACTACACCAACACAGAGATATGTGAAACTGACTCTACAAATTATTCACATAATCCTAGTGACTGTGCACACAACATGGCCAAACGAAAGCAAAAGACAGTACCTGGCCTATCAATCCAATGGAAACTCATAGGTAACACAGTCCATTGGACTATGCAATTACATGCAGCCATACAAAGTCCAGGGGCCTTGCCTCAGAGTCGAACTCACAACCTCTCGCAGCCCAAGAAAAAAGCCTACCACTACACCAACACAGAGAAGTGCGAAACTAATTGAACATAAATTCACATAATCCTAGTGACTGCGCACACAACATGGCCAAACGAAAGCAAAAGACAGTACCTGGCCTATCAATCCAATGGAAACTCATAGGTAACACAGTCCATTGGACTATGCAATTACATGCAGCCATACAAAGTCCATGGGCCTTGCCTCAGAGTCGAACTCACAACCTCTCGCAGCCCAAGAAAAAAGCCTACCACTACAGCAACACAGAGAAGTGTGAAACTGACTCTACATTAATTCACATAATCCTAGTGACTGCGCACACAACATGGCCAAACAAAAGCAAAAGACAGTACCTGGCCTATCATTCCAATTAAAACTCATAGGCAACATAGTCCATTGGACTAGGCAATAACATGCAGCCATACAACGTCCATGGGCCTTGCCTCAAAGTCGAACTCACAACCTCTCGCAGCTCAAGCAAAGAGCCTACCACTACACCAACACAGAGAAATGTGAACTTGACTCTACATTAATTCACATAATCCTACCGACTGCGCACACAACATGGCCAAACAAAAGCAAAAGTCAGTACCTGGCTTATCAATCCAATGGAAACTCATAGGCAACACAGTCCATTGGACTAGAAAATTACATGGAGACATACAAAGTCCATAAGCCTTGCCTCAGAGTCAAACCCACAACCTCTCGCAGCCAAGCAAAGAGCCTACCACTACACCAACACAGAGAAGTGGGAAACTGATTCTACATTAATTCACATAATCCTACCGACTGCGCACACAACATGGCTAAACAAAAGACAATACCTGGCCTATCAATCCAATGGAAACTCATAGGCAACACAGTCCATTAGACTAGTCAAATACATGCAGCCATACAAAGTTCATGGGCCTTGCCTCAGAGTCGAACCCACATCCTCTTGGAGAACAAGCAAAGAGCCTACCACTAAACCAACACAGAGAAGTTGGAAACTGACTCTACATTAATTCACATAATCCTAGTGACTGCGCACACAACATGGCCAAACAAAAGCAAAAGACATTACCTGGCCTATCAATCCAATGTAAACTCATAGGTAACACAGTACATTGGACTAGGCAATTGCATGCAGCCATACAAAGCCCATGGGCCTTGCCCCAGAGTCAAACCCACAAACTCTCGTAGCCCAAGCAAAGAGCCTACCAATACACCAACACAGAGAAGTGGAAAACAGATTCTACATTAATTCACATAATCCTAGTGACTGCGCACACAACATGGCCAAACAAAAGCAAAAGACGGTACCTGGCCTATCAATCCAATGGAAACTCATAGGCAACGCAATCAATTGGACTAGGCAATTACATGCAGCCATACAAAGTCCATGGGCCTTGTCTCAGAGTCAAGCCCACAACCTCTCTCAGCCCAAGCAAAGAGCCTACCACTACACCAACACAGAGAAGAGCGAAACTGACTCAACATAAATTCACATAATCCTAGTGACTGCGCACACAACATGGCCAAACAAAAGCAAAAGACAGTCCCTGGCCTATCAATCCAATGGAAACTCATAGACAACATAGTCCATTGGGCTAGGCAATTACATGCAGCCATACAAAGTCCATGGGCCTTGCCTCAGAGTCAAACCCACAACCTCTGGCAGAACAAGCAAAGATCTTACAACTACACCAACACAAAAAAGTAGGAAGCTGCGTCTACATTAATTCACATATTCCTAGTGACTGCGCACACAACATGGCCAAACAAAAGCAAAAGACATTACCTGGCCTATCAAACCAGTGGAAACTCATAGGCAACACAGTCCATTGGACAAGACAATTACATGCAGCCATACAAAGTCCATGGGCTTTGCCTCAGAGTCAAACCCACAATTTCTCGCAGCCCAAGCAAAGAGCCTACCACTACACCAACACAGAGAAGTTGGTAACAGAGTTTACATTAGTTCACATAATCCTAGTGACTGTGCACACAACATGGCCAAACAAATGCAAAAGACATTATCTGGCCTATCAATCCAATGGAAACTCATAGGCAACACTGTCCATTAGACTAGGCAAATACATGCAGCCATACAAAGTTCATGGGCCTTGCCTCAGAGTCGAACCCACAACTTCTTGGAGAACAAGCAAAGAGCCTACCACTAAACCAACACAGAGAAGTAGGGGAATGACTCTACATTAATTCACATAATCCTAGTGACTGCGCACACAACATGGCCAAACAAAAGCAAAAGACAGTATCTGGCCTATCAATCCAATTGAAGCTCATAAGCAACATAGTCCATTGGACTAGGCAATAACATGCAGCCATACAATGTCCATGGGCCTTGCCTCCAAGTTGAACTCACAACCTCTCGCAGTTTAAGCAAAGAGCCTACTACTACACCAACACAGAGAAATGTGAACCTGACTCTACATTAATTCACATAAACCTAGTGACTGCGCACACAACATGGCCAAACGAAAGCAAAAGTCAATACCTGGCCTATCAATCCAATGGAAACTCATAGGCAACACAGTCCATTATACTAGGCAATTACATGCAGCCATAAAAAGTCCAAGGGCCTTGCCTCAGAGTCAAATCCACAACCTCTCGCAGCTCAAGCAAAGAGCCTACCACTACACCAACACAGAGAAATGTGAAACTGACTCTATATTAATTCACATAATCCTAGTGACTGCGCACACAACATGGCCAAACGAAAGCAAAAGTCAATACCTGGCCTATCAATCCAATGGAAACTCATAGGCAACACAGTCCTTTGGACTAGGCAATTAGATGCAGCCATACATAGTCCATGAGCCTTGCATTTGAGTCGAACTCACAACCTCTCCCAGCCCAAGCAAAGAGCCTACCACTACACCAACACAGAGAAGTGGGAAACTGACTCAACATTAATTCACATAATCCTAGTGACTGCGCACAAAACATGGCCAAACAAAAGCAAAAGAAGGCACCTGGCCTATCAATCCAATGGAATCTCATAGGTAACACAGTCCATTGGACTATGCAATTACATGCAGCCATAAAAAGTCCATGGGCCTTGCCTCAGAGTCGAACTCACAACCTCTCGCAGCCCAAGAAAAAAGCCTACCACTACAGCAACACGGAGAAGTGTGAAACCGACTCTACATTAACTCACATAATCCTAGTGACTGCGCACACAACATGGCCAAACAAAAGCAAAAGACAGTACCTGGCCTATCAATCCAATGGAAACTCAGAGGCAACCCCATCCATTGGACTAGGCAATTACATGCAGCCATACAGAGTCCATGGGCCTTGCCTCAGAGTCTATCCCACAACCTCTGGCAGAACAAGCAAAGAGCCTACAACCACACCAACACAAAGAAGTAGGAAGCTGCATCTACATTAATTCACATAATCCTAGTGACTGCGCACACAACATGGCCAAACAGAAGCAAAAGACATTACCTGGCCTATCAAGCCAATGGAAACTCATAGGCAACACAGTCCATTGAACTAGGCAATTACATGCAGCCATACAAAGTCCATGGGCCTTGCCTCAGAGTCAAACCCACAACTTCTCGCAGCCAAGCAAAGCGCCTTCCACTACACCAACACAGAGAAGTGGGAAACTGATTCTACATTAATTCACATAATCCTACCGACTTCGCACACAACATAACCAAACAAAAGACAATACCTGGCCTATCAGTCCAATGAAAACTCATAGGCAACACAGTCCATTGGACTAGGCAATTACATGCAGCCATACAAAGTCTATGGGCTTTGCCTCAGAGTCAAACCCACATTTTCTCGCAGCCCAAGAAAAGAGCCTACCACTACACCAACACAGAGAAGTTGAAAACTGAGTTTACATTAGTTCACATAATCCTAGTGACTGCGCACACAACATGGCCAAACAAAAGCAAAAGGTAGAACCTGGCCTATCAATCCAATAGGAACTCATAGGTAACACAGTCAACTGAAATAGGCAATTACATGCATCCATACAAACTCCATGGGCCTTGCCTCAAAGTCGAACCAACAACCTTTCGCAGCTTAAGCAAAAAGACTACCACTACACCAACACAGAGAAGTAGGTAAAGGACTCTACATTAATTCACATAATCCTAGAGACTGCGCACACAACATGGCCAAACAAATGCAAAAGACATTATCTGGCCTATCAATCCAATGAAATCATAGGCAACATAGTCCATTAGACTAAGCAAATATATGCAGCCATACAAAGTTAATGGGCCTTGCCTCAGAGTCGAACCCACAACCTCTTGGAGAACAAGCAAAGAGCCTACCACTAAACCAACACAGAGAAGTTGGAAACAAACTCTACATTAATTCACAGAATCCTAGTGACTGCGCACACAACATGGCAAAACAAAAGCAAAAGACAGCACCTGGCCTATCAATCCAATGGAAACTCAAAGCTAACACAGTACATTGGACTAGGCAATTACATGCAGCCATACAAAGCCCATTGGCCTTGCCCCAGAGTCGAACCCACACCCTCTCGTAGCCCAAGGAAAGAGCCTACTAATACACCAACACAGAGAAGTGGAAAACCAATTCTTCATTAATTCACATAATCCTAGTGACTGCGCACATAACATGGCCAAACAAAAGCAAAAGACAGTACCTGGCCTATCAAACCAATGGAAACTCATAGGCAACACAGTCCATTGGACTAGACAATTACATGGAGACATACAAAGTCCATGGGCCTTGCATTAGAGTCGAACCCACAACCTCTCGCAGCCCAAGCAAAGAGCCTACCACTACACCAACACAGAGAAGTGGGAAACTGTTTCTACATTAATTCAAATAATCCTACCGACTGCGCACACAACATGGCCAAACAAAAGACAATACCTGGCCTATCAATTCAAAGGAAACTCATAGGCAACACAGTCCATTGGACTTGGCAATTACATGCAGCCATACAAAGTCCATGGGCTTTGCCTCAGAGTCAAACCCACATTTTCTCGCAGCCCAAGGAAATAGCCTACGATTACACCAACACAGAGAAGTTGGAAACTGAGTTTACATTAGTTCACATAATCCTAGTGACTGCGCACACAACATGGCCAAACAAAAGACAATACCTGGCCTATCAATTCAATGGAAACTCATAGGCAACACAGTCAATTGAACTAGGCAATTACATGCTGCCATACAAACTCCATGGGCTTTGCCTCAGAGTCGAACCCACAACCTCTCGCAGTTTAAGCAAAGAGACTACCACTACACCAACACAGAGAAGAAGGTGAATGACTCTACATTAATTCACATAATCCTAGTGACTGCGCACATAACATGGCCAAACAAAAGCAAAAGACAGTACCTGGCCTATCAATCAAATTGAAACTCATAAGCAACAAAGAGACTACAACTACACCAACACAGAGAAGTAGGTGAATGACTCTACATTAATTCACATAATCCTAGTGACTGCGAACACAACATGGCCAAACAAAAGCAAAAGACAGTACCTGGCCTATCAATCCAATGGAAACTCATAGGCAACATAGTCCATTGGACTAGGCAATAACATGCAGCCATACAAAGTCCATGGGCCTTGCCTCAAAATCAAAACCACTACCTCTCAAAGCCCAAGCAAAGAGCCTACCACTACACCAACACAGAGAAGTGCGAAACTGACTCAACATAAATTCACATAATCCTAGTGACTGCGCACACAACATGGCCAAACAAAAGCAATAGACAGTCCCTGGCCTATCAATCCAATGGAAACTCATAGACAACATAGTCCATTGGACTAGGCAATTACATGCAGCCATACAAAGTCCATGGGCTTTGCCTCAGAGTCAAACCACAACTGCTCGCAGCCCAAGCAAAGAGCCTACCACTACACCAACTCAGAGAAGTAGGAGAATGATTCTACATTAATTCACATAATCCTAGTGACTGCGCACACAACATGGCCAAACAAAAGCAAAAGACAGTACCTGGCCTATCATTCCAATTGAAACTCATAGGTAACATAGTCCATTGGACTAGGCAATAACATGCAGCCATACAAAGTCCATGGGCCTTGCCTCAGAGTCGAACTCACAACCTCTCGCAGCCCAAGAAAAAAGCCTACCACTACAGCAACACAGAGAAGTGTGAAACTGACTCTACATTAATTCACATAATCCTAGTGACTGCGCACACAACATGGCCAAACAAAAGCAAAAGACAGTACCTGGCCTATCATTCCAATTGAAACTCATAGGTAACATAGTCCATTGGACTAGGCAATAACATGCAGCCATACAAAGTCCATGGGCCTTGCCTCAAAGTTGAACTCACAACCTCTCGCAGCTCTAGCAAAGAGCCTACAACTACATCACCACAGAGAAATGTGAACCTGACTCTACATTAATTCACATAATCCTAGTGACTGCGCACACAACATGGCCAAACAAAAGAAAATACCTGGCCTATCAATCCAATGGAAACTCATAGGCAACACAGTCCATTAGACTAGGCAAATACATGCAGCCATACAAAGCCCATGGGCCTTGCCCCAGAGTCGAACCCACAACCTCTTGTAGCCCAAGCAAAGAGCCTACAAATACACCAACACAGAGAAGTGGAAAACTGATTCTACATTAATTCACATAATCCTAGTGACTGCGCACACAACATGGCCAAACAAAAGCAAAAGACATTACCTGGCCTATAAATCCAATAGAAACTCATAGGCAAAGCAATCAATTGGACTAGGCAATTACATGCAGCCATACAAAGTCCATGGGCCTTGCCTCAGAGTCGAACCCACAACTAGAGATGAGCGAACCGGTCGCGGTTCGGCTCGAGGTCGGTTCGCCAAACGGGGGTCCCGTTCGAGTTCGGTTCGTCGAACGTTCGACGAACCGAACTCGAACCAATAGGCTATAATGGGAGGCAATCACAAACACATAAAAATGCATTATAAATGTACACAAACAGTTAATAAACATTGCCATAACACTTACCGGTCCCCGCGATCCCTTCTGCACTCTGTCTCCTGCCGCTATTCCATCCGATGATCGCTGAACCCTCCCGGTGACCTGCACTGCCAGCAGAGAAGCAGGACCTATCGTGACGTCAAAATAGCCATGTGACCAGTCACGTGGCTATTATCTCATTGGCTACAGACTGGTCACATGACTATGACGAGTCATGTAGGACCTGCGAGTGCATCTCTCCGGTACACGGTGCACATGTGTGTATCGCCGTGTACCGGCGACATGCTCTAGCACACGGTCCGCGTTCCGTTAGGGACCGGCTGACACAGCCGGTCATTAACGGAGGTTGCCATAGCAACGCAGTTAGCGGTGACGTCACCGCTAACCGCGGCTCCGAGAGCACCGTTGCTATGGTAACGCGTGTCAGCGTCTGAGAGCAGGGAGCCAGCGCTAAGCATTGTGCGCTGCTCCCTGCTCTGTGCACATGTAGCTGCAGCACACATCGGGTAATTAACCCCATGTGTGCTGTAACTAGGAGAGCAGGGAGCCAGCGCTCAGTGTGCGCTGCTCCCTGCTCTCTGCACGTGTAGCTGCGTGCGCTGGTAACCAAGGTAAATATCGGGTTGGTTACCTGATATTTACCTTAGTTACCAAGCGCAGCATCTTCCACGCGGCGCTGGGGGCTGGTCACTGGTTGCTGGTGAGCTCATCAGCAACTCGTGTAGCCACGCTCCAGCGATCCCTGCCAGGTCAGGTTGCTGGTGGGATCGCTGGAGCGTCGCTAGTGTGACATCTCACCAGCAACCTCCTAGCAACTTACCAGCGATCCCTATCGTTGCTGGGATCGCTGGTAAGTTGCTTAGTGTGACGGGGCCTTTACCGCTGTTACCGCTGACAGCCAGCACTGATCTGCACCCTGCTTCCCGTTTGTAGTGATGATTGTAGTTAGGATGAGGTTCCCCAGCCCCAAGTGATGAGCTGGGTAAACTCATCCTCACTACAATCGTCACTACTACTACACTAGAAAGAAAGAAGACAGAAGAGCAGGATCGTGGAGGGCTGACAGGGGGTAATAAAGATGGAGTCTCTAATGTGTCTGTGTATTTATTTCTATTAAAGTATTTTTTCTCTGTGTGGTGTTTTTTTTTAACCCTTTATTGGAGATTCTTAATGGCCGGGTCAAACGTGCCTGACATTAAGAATCTCTGGCTTAATACTGGCTAGTAAAACAAAGCCAGTATTAACTCATGATTACCCAACAAGCCACCCGGCTACAGGGCTGTTGGAAGAGTTGGATACAGCTCCAGATGATGGCGCTTCTATGAGAGCGCCATTTTCTGGGACGGCTGCGGACTGAAATTCGCAGCAGAGGCGCCCAGAAACCTCGGGCTAACCTGTGCTGCGGATTCCAATCCCCAGCTGCCTAGTTGTACCCGGCTGGACACAAAAATGGGGTGAAGCCCACGTCATTTGTTTTTTAATTATTTCATGAAATAAGTGAAATAATTAAAAAAAACGGGCTTCCCTATATTTTTGGTTCCCAGCCAGGTACAAATAGGCAACTGGGGGTTGGAGGCAGCCCGTGGCTGCCTGCTGTACCTGGCTAGCATACAAAAATATGGCGAAGCCCACGTCATTTTTTTGGTGGGAAAAAAAATTCTGCATACAGTCCTGGATGGAGTATGCTGAGCCTTGTAATTCTGCAGATGCTGTCTGCTCTTCTCCATACAGACAGACAGCAGCTGCAGAACTACAAGGCTCAGCATACTCCATCCAGGACTGTATGCAGAAGTTTTTTGCCCCCTGAAAAAATTATGTGGGCTTCGCTATATTTTTGTATGCTAGCCAGGTACAGCAGGCAGGTACGGCTGCCCCCAACCCCCAGTTGCCTATTTGTACCCGGCTGGGAGACAAAAATAAAGGGAAGCCCTTTTTCTATTATTTCATGAATTTCATGAAATAATTAGAAAACAAATGACGTAGGCTTCGCCCCATTTTTGTGTCCAGCCAGGTACAACTAGGCAGCTGGGGATTGGAATCCGCAGCACAGGTTGGCCTGAGATTTCTGGGCACCACTGCTGCGAATTGCAGTCTGCAGTCGCCTCAGAAAATGGTATTTTCATAGAAGCGCCATCTTCAGGTGCTGTATCCAACTCTTCCAGCACCTGCCTGCTATACCTGGCTAGCATACAAAAATATGGCGAAGCTCACGTCCTTTTTTTTGTAGTTTTTTGGCAAAAAAAATAAAAAATGCTTCCCTGGATTTTCCATTGCCAGTGAAGGTAACATCAAGCAGTGGGGGTTAGCAGCCAGTAGCTGCTTGGATTACCCTTACCTAGCAATACAAAAAATGCAGCGGGAGCCCATATATATTTTTTTAATTATTTATTTAAATAACTAAAAACAAAATGGGCTTCCCTGTATTTTGATTGCTGGACATCACAGTGCTGTAAAAATAAATCTTTAAAAAAATGACGTAGCGCTCCGCGGTATTTTTGATTCTCAGCGCAGATAAAGCAGACAGCTATGGGTTGCCACCCCAGTCTGCCTGCCGATACCTTGGTTGGCAATCAAAATACAGGGAAGCCCATTAATTTTTTCTATTTAAAAAATAGTTAAAAAAAAATGACATTGGGTCCCCCCATTTTTGATAGCCAGCTAGGGTAAAGCAGACGGCTGTAGCCTGAAAACCACAGCTGGCAGCTTTACCGTGGTTGGGGATCCAATGTGGAGGTCCCCTCAGGCTCTTTTTTATAATTATTTTATAAATATTAATAATTACACAATAAAAGTAGGGTCTCCCCCAAATTGGATCACCAGCCAAGGTAAAGCGGACAGCTGTGGTCTGGTATTCTCAGGGTGGGAAGGTCCATAGTTATTGGGCCTTCACAGCCTAAAAATAGCAGGCCGCAGGCACCCCAGACGTGGCACATCCACTAGATGCGCCAATCCTGGCGCTTCACCCCAGCTCATCCCGTGCCCTGGTGCAGTGGCAAACGGGGTAATAAATCGGGTTGATACTAGCTGTAAAGTCACCTGAGATCAAGCCCAGCAGTTTGTGATGTCATGGCGTCTATTAGATACCCAACATCATAAACTGTCAGTACTAACAAAAAAAAAAAATCGACAAAAGAAATTTATTTGAAAAAACAGTCCCCAAAACATTTCCTCTTTCACCAATTTATTGTAAGAAAAAAAATAAAGGGGTCCCACGACGACTCTGGACCGTCTAGAATATGGGGGGAGACACTCAGGGAACGTATCCCCCATTTTCTAGGAGTGCGGACCCTTCATGTGAGGAGTGTGGGTGCAATGAATCTGCACTCACTCTCCCCGGGTCCACAGCAGCAGAGTCCATGTCGTAATAGTTGCTACCAAAGCTGCAATGCCCTGCTCATGAGGTAAGGGCATGCCTAATCAGGAGAACTACTGTAGAGGAAGCTCTGCTCACTGGTATATAGATGCTCAGAGGTAATAATAGATAAAATTAGTGAGTAACCTCGGCACTCTAAATCTCCCAGACTAAGTCAGTAAGTCACAACGGATAGTAATGCAAAATCACTCTTTATTGGTCCGTATTAAGAAAAACATTTTTTTCATAAGCATATATGTTTTTGTCCAAAACAAGTTACAAATGACGTTTCGGCCTGAGCCTTCGTCAGATTGGACTTATCTGCATGTAATCATGAAAAATGACAATAATCAGTATCACATAAGAGTGAGAGAGCAATAACATAAACTCGAACAATGTAGAGGTACAATTGGGATGCAGCAAAAAAATTGCAACACAGCAAGAAATGAAACACATGATACAAATGTCATAATACAGTACAAGGACAATATAGTAATGACAAATATGGGGTCAGAGTAGGCTTAGACAGCTCTGGTACGAAAGAGATGTCAATCAAAGTAACATGTGCAGTAGGTGTAGAGCTACAGTATGCATGGCAGAGCTAATGGGTAGACCGACCATAGAAAAAGAACGGAGAAAAAATGGAGAAAAAGTGGAGAAAAAGTGGAGAAAAAGTGGAGAAAAAGTGGAGAAAAAGTGGAGAAAAAGTGGAGAAAAAAGTGGAGAAAAAAGTGGAGAAAAAGTGGAGAAAAAGTGGAGAAAAAGTGGAGAAAAAGTGGAGAAAAAGTGGAGAATAAGTGGAGAAAAAGTGGAGAAAAAGTGGAGAATAAGTGGAGAAAAAAGTGGAGAAAAAGTGAAGAATAAGTGGAGAAAAAGTGGAGAAAAAATGGAGAAAAAAGTGGAGAAAAAGTGGAGAAAAAGTGGAGAAAAAGTGGAGAAAAAGTGGAGAAAAAGTGGAGAAAAGGTTGAGAAAAGGTTGAGAAAAGGTGGAGAATAAGTGGAGAATAAGTGGAGAAAAAGTGGAGAAAAAGTGGAGAAAAAGTGGAGAAAAAGTGGAGAACAAGTGGAGAAAAAGTGGAGAAAAAGTGGAGAAAAAAGTGGAGAAAAAAGTGGAGAAAGTGGAGAAAAAGTGGAGAAAAAGTGGAGAAAAAGTGGAGAAAAAGTGGAGAAAAAGTGGAGAAAAAGTGGAGAATAAGTGGAGAAAAAGTGGAGAATAAGTGGAGAAAAAATGGAGAAAAAGTGGAGAAAAAGTGGAGAAAAAGTGGAGAAAAAGTGGAGAAAAAGTGGAGAATAAGTGGAGAAAAAGTGGAGAATAAGTGGAGAATAAGTGGAGAAAAAGTGGAGAAAAAGTGGAGAAAAAGTGGAGAAAAAGTTGAGAAAAGGTTGAGAAAAGGTTGAGAAAAGGTGGAGAAAAAGTGGAGAAAAAAGTGGAGAAAAAGTGGAGAAAAAGTGGAGAAAAAGTGGAGAAAAAGTGGAGAAAAAGTGGAGAAAAAGTGGAGAAAAAAGTGGAGAAAAAGTTGAGAAAAAGTGGAGAATAAGTGGAGAAAAAATGGAGAAAAATTGGAGAAAAAGTGGAGAAAAAGTGGAGAATAAGTGGAGAAAAAGTGGAGAATAAGTGGAGAAAAAGTGGAGAAAAAGATCATATTTATATATTTATTTATATAACGTGCACTTTTTTGTTTAATTTACACATTGGACCATAGGAAAAATGACACTACAGCTACAGAGGTGACCGTCTGATAGCCCAGCTCGACTATCCATCTCTACTGAAGACCCTTTCAGCTTTTTGAGAGTTGGGTGGAGAACATCATCTCTGAAAATAGGGTCCCACAGCTGCACCCCATCAGTGTGAGCAGGACTCTTAGGACTCTTAGAAGAGTCAATGTTTTGAGACCATGGGGGGCGCTTAGCCCCCTCTCTTCGTCACTGAGGATGATTTCACTTTTCAGGGAATAGAGAGGGTGGTCCTTGTGGTGGACTGCAGGTATGGAGAGCTGTTGTGATCGTATTAGATAGATAAGAATGATTATATGTATTGTAGAAATGTCTCCTATCATGTTCCCTAATTTTTTATTATGTCCACATCCTGGTCCCCATCTTGGACATCATAACAAACGTGCACTTTTTTGTTTAATTTACACATTGGACCATAGGAAAAATGACACTACAGCTACAGAGGTGACCGTCTGATAGCCCAGCTCGACTATCCATCTCTACTGAAGACCCTTTCAGCTTTTTGAGAGTTGGGTGGAGGACATCATCTCTGAAAATAGGGTCCCACAGCTGCACCCCATCAGTGTGAGCAGGACTCTTAGGATTCTTAGAAGAGTTAATGCTCTGAGACCATGGGGGCGCTTAGCCCCCTCTCTTCGTCACTGAGGATGATTTCATTTTTCAGGGATTAGAGAGGGTGGTCCTTGTGGTGGACTGCAGGTATGGAGAGCTGTTGTCATCGTATTAGATAGATAAGAATGATTATATGTATTGTAGAAATGTCTCCTATCATGTTCCCTAATTTTTTATTATGTCCACATCCTGGTCCCCATCTTGGACATCATAACAAACGTGCACTTTTTTGTTTAATTTACACATTGGACCATAGGAAAAATGACACTACAGCTACAGAGGTGACCATCTGATATCCCAGCTCGACTATCCATCTCTACTGAAGACCCTTTCAGCTTTTTGAGAGTTGGGTGGAGGACATCATCTCTGAAAATAGGGTCCCACAGCTGCACCCCATCAGTGTGAGCAGGACTCTTAGGACTCTTAGAAGAGTCAATGCTCTGAGACCATTGGGGGCACTTAGCCCCCTCTCTTCGTCACTGAGGATGATTTCATTTTTCAGGGATTAGAGAGGGTGGTCCTTGTGGTGGACTGCAGGTATGGAGAGCTGTTATCATTGTATTAGATAGATAAGAATGATTATATGTATTGTAGAAATGTCTCCTATCATGTTCCCTAATTTTTTATTATGTCCACATCCTGGTCCCCATCTTGGACATCATAACAAACGTGCACTTTTTTGTTTAATTTACACATTGGACCATAGGAAAAATGACACTACAGCTACAGAGGTGACCGTCTGATAGCCCAGCTCGACAATCCATCTCTACTGAAGACCCTTTCAGCTTTTTGAGAGTTGGGTGGAGGACATCATCTCTGAAAATAGGGTCCCACAGCTGCACCCCATCAGTGTGAGCAGGACTCTTAGGACTCTTAGAAGAGTCAATGCTCTCAGACCATGGGGGGCGCTTAGCCCCCTCTCTTCGTCACTGAGGATGATTTCATTTTTCAGGGATTAGAGAGGGTGGTCCTTGTGGTGGACTGCAGGTATGGAGAGCTGTTGTCATCGTATTAAATAGATAAGAATGATTATATGTATTGTAGAAATGTCTCCTATCATGTTCCCTAATTTTTTATTATGTCCACATCCTGGTCCCCATCTTGGACATCATAACAAACGTGCACTTTTTTGTTTAATTTACACATTGGACCATAGGAAAAATGACACTACAGCTACAGAGGTGACCGTCTGATAGCCCAGCTCGACTATCCATCTCTACTGAAGACCCTTTCAGCTTTTTGAGAGTTTGGTGGAGAACATCATCTCTGAAAATAGGGTCCCACAGCTGCACCCCATCAGTGTGAGCAGGACTCTTAGGACTCTTAGAAGAGTCAATGTTTTGAGACCATGGGGGGCGCTTAGCCCCCTCTCTTCGTCACTGAGGATGATTTCACTTTTCAGGGAATAGAGAGGGTGGTCCTTGTGGTGGACTGCAGGTATGGAGAGCTGTTGTCATCGTATTAGATAGATAAGAATGATTATATGTATTGTAGAAATGTCTCCTATCATGTTCCCTATTTTTTTATTATGTCCACATCCTGGTCCCCATCTTGGAAATCATAACAAACGTGCACTTTTTTGTTTAATTTACACATTGGACCATAGGAAAAATGACACTACAGCTACAGAGGTGACCGTCTGGTAGCCCAGCTCGACTATCCATCTCTACTGAAGACCCTTTCAGCTTTTTGAGAGTTGGGTGGAGGACATCATCTCTGAAAATAGGGTCCCACAGCTGCACCCCATCAGTGTGAGCAGGACTCTTAGGACTCTTAGAAGAGTCAATGTTTTGAGACCATGGGGGGCGCTTAGCCCCCTCTCTTCGTCACTGAGGATGATTTCATTTTTCAGGGATTAGAGAGAGTGGTCCTTGTGGTGGACTGCAGGTATGGAGAGCTGTTGTGATCGTATTAGATAGATAAGAATGATTATATGTATTGTAGAAATGTCTCCTATCATGTTCCCTAATTTTTTATTATGTCCACATCCTGGTCCCCATCTTGGACATCATAACAAACGTGCACTTTTTTGTTTAATTTACACATTGGACCATAGGAAAAATGACACTACAGCTACAGAGGTGACCGTCTGATAGCCCAGCTCGACTATCCATCTCTACTGAAGACCCTTTCAGCTTTTTGAGAGTTGGGTGGAGGACATCATCTCTGAAAATAGGGTCCCACAGCTGCACCCCATCAGTGTGAGCAGGACTCTTAGGACTCTTAGAAGAGTTAATGCTCTGAGATCATGGGGGCGCTTAGCCCCCTCTCTTCGTCACTGAGGATGATTTCATTTTTCAGGGATTAGAGAGGGTGGTCCTTGTGGTGGACTGCAGGTATGGAGAGCTGTTGTCATCGTATTAGATAGATAAGAATGATTATATGTATTGTAGAAATGTCTCCTATCATGTTCCCTAATTTTTTATTATGTCCACATCCTGGTCCCCATCTTGGACATCATAACAAACGTGCACTTTTTTGTTTAATTTACACATTGGACCATAGGAAAAATGACACTACAGCTACAGAGGTGACCGTCTGATAGCCCAGCTCGACTATCCATCTCTACTGAAGACCCTTTCAGCTTTTTGAGAGTTGGGTGGAGGACATCATCTCTTAAAATAGGGTCCCACAGCTGCACCCCATCAGTACCCACACTAGCGATATCGGGACCGATATCGCAGTGTGTAAAGTAGCCTTTAGTCACATGACCAAGACTGTATCTGTGTCCCTACAACACACTTGAGACAAATGTGTGTGTGAGCCTGCATTGTGGGGTATATATAATATATTATAGAGCTGGGAAGGATCATTCTAAGCAGTGAGCTGTTCCAGTATTTGTAGGAAAATACCCAGTAGAAGCATCAAACACAGCACCAATACCTCCCATCAGTATCCCACCACAGTGCCATGTAACCCATGCCCTACACTCCCATCTACACCAATACTATACAGGCACAAACTAGTATATCTGACTAAAAGCCCCCAAAATATGAAGAACGGCCTATAGTTGAGTGTGGATATAAAATCTATGTGAGCAGAGCTAGAATAGAAATCACTGATCGCATTGAAGTCATTCTGACCATAAATCACCATGATATCAAGGTGAGGAGTTGTGTGTTACTGCTGGGAGGAAAGGGTTAACAGTGGAATATTAAGGTGCATTTCTGTGTGCAGTGTTACTAGTCAATGTAACAATTCAATATGAGCTGCTCTTGGTGCCGGGGGAGGGAGATGCTCTCCTGAGCAAGATAGATGGGGAATGAACATGATATCTATATAGTGTAAGGCAGGGGGTCTCAAACTCGGCTGGGTGTATGGGCCGCACAGAGGAAAAAAATAATTTGGGGGGCTGCATTCTTTGCAGGACAAAGTGACATTTTTATTGGTACCATATATATATATTTTTTTCACACACCTTTGGATGACTGATTTTCAACATTTTTCACTTGTTTATTATAACAAATGTGCACATTCTTTGGTTAAATCTAAAAAAAAAAAATTTGATGTTAAAAAAAAGTCATGCCTTATTTTGTTTTTTTTTTACATTTTATCCCTTTCTTTTAACTAATAGTGTTACAATTATGACGCTAGCGTTTTGTGAAGGGAATGCTTTGCCTACTTCCGTGACTATGGCCTTCCGGAACTGCTGCATTTTGGCTGACCTCTCCGCCTCGGGAATAAGAGACATAAAGTTCTCCTTGTAGCGTGGGTCTAACAGTGTTACCAACCAGTAATGATTGTCGGCCAAGATGTTCTTAACGCGAGGGTCACGAGACAGGCAGCTTACCATAAAGTCATCCATGTGCGCCAGACTCTTAACAGCCATCACTTCAGTATCCAGACCAACACGATGACTGAACATGCTGTCCTCCTCCTTCTCCTCCTCCTCCTCCTCCTCCTCCTCCTCCTCATCATCTACCCTGTCCTCTGGCCAGCCACGCTGAACTGAGCATATGATTGGTATGCATGTCATATCCTCAATTTGGCCGGAGAGTTGCTCCATGTCTTCATCCTCCTCCTCGTCATAGTCCTCCACTGCACGTTGTGATGAGACGAGGCTGGACTGTGTGTTATCACCCACACCCACTACTGTTTCTTGCTCCAACTCATCGTGTTCCGCCTGCAATGCATCATGTTTGGTTTTGAGCAGAGACCGTTTTAGAAGGCAGAGAAGCGGTATGGTGACGCTAATAATGGCGTCATCGCCGCTCACCATCTTGGTGGAGTCCTCAAAGTTTTGGAGGATGGTACATAGGTCGGACATCCATCTCCACTCCTCAGGTGTTATGTGTGGAGTTTGACCCATTTCCCGACGGCTTAGGTGATGCAGGTACTCAACAACTGCCCTCTTCTGCTCACATATCCTGATCAACATGTGCAGAGTTGAATTCCAACGCGTGGGGACATCACACACCAGTCTGTGAGCCGGAAGATGCAAACGACGCTGAAAGCCGGCAAGGCTGGCTGAAGCAGTAGGTGACTTTCGAAAATGTGCAGACAGGCAGCGAACTTTTACCAGCAGATCAGACAGCTCTGGGTATGACTTTAGAAACCGCTGAACCACGAGGTTGAGCACATGGGCCATGCATGGAACTTGTGTCAGCTGGCCTCGCCTCAAAGCCGCCACCAGGTTCCGGCCATTGTCACACACAACCTTTCCTGGCTTTAGGTTCAGAGGTGTGAGCCAGTGATCTGCATGCTGTTTTAGAGCTGTCCACACCTCTTCTGCATTGTGGGGTTTGTCACCTATGCAGATTAGCTGCAGCACAGTCTGTTGCCGCTTCGCCGAGGCAGTGCTGCAGTGCTTCCAGCTTGGGACTGGTGTGGAGGGTAAAGTGGATGAGGATGCGCAGGAGGAGGAGGAGGCTGAAGAGCATGACATTCCGGAGCTGTAGAGTGTGGGTGAAACCCTGACTGAGGTAGGGCCTGCAAACCTTGGTGTGGGAAGGACTTGTTCCGTTCCTCGCTCAAACTGGGTCCCAGCTGGGCTGGGCTGGGTCCCTACCCGGCTGGGTAGGGCGTTGTGGGGGGTTTGTCTATCTCCGTTTGAGGTGAGTTTGTTTAAGTTAGCCTTTCTTTGGCGTTTTTTGGAGCCCTGCGGGTTGGGGAGTTGGTATCGCCCAGTAAGGCGTTCCCCGGGGGCTTGGATTGGGGTGACATTATGTCAGTGGAAAACGGAGTTGAATTTTGGATTAGGAAATCGAAAACTGATCAGAGAGGTGTGGGTAGACTAGTCCGTTTGGGGATGGTTGTGGCATCTGATATGTGCCCGTTCAAGTGTCTCGGGAATTTTCAACAGATCCGTCCGAAGGTGGATGGCCCCTTATTATGTCACGAGGATGGGTCCTTTTTATCGAGATACCAATTTGTGAGTGTTTTTAGGGCATGTTTGAAGTCGTTGGGGTTAGATCCGAAGTCTTTCGGATTGGGGCAGCGACGGAGGCCTCTATATGCGGCCTACCGGAGGAGACAGTTAAGCAGATTGGTAGGTGGAAGTCGCAGCGCTTTAAGTCGTATGTACGTCCCCAGGTGGTTGTTGGCAATTGAGGGGAAAAGGGGGGGTATTAGGGTAGCAATGGGGGGGGTGAGAGTGTGTGTTTTTTGTCAATTTGGTTTGGTGAGGCAATAAAATGGTGTCGTCTGTACATTTTGTATTGCAGAAGCACCCCCTCTTCCTTCCCTGGTCTGGATCCTTGGCCACTCTTATGTGTATTGGGGAGCCCGACGAGCGGACGCGAGATGGAACGGGAGACAGCTAGGTTTTGAGAAGGACCTGGCTCTCGTGCGATGGCTCGGTGTTCGGGGGTTAGGGTGGAACAGGGTGTTGCAGGAGGTGCATAGATACGCCCGGTTGGACAGACCTCCTGACATCTTAGTGTTGCATGCCGGGGGGAATGATTTGGGTGGGCGTCCTTTTCGAATCTTGATAAAGGACATCAAACATGATTTGTTACGGTTATGGGTGTCGTTTCCAGGTCTAACGATAGTCTGGTCGGAGATAGTAGCGAGAAAGAGTTGGCAGAAAGCGCGGTCAGTTGACAGGTTGAACAAGGCGCGGGCGAAGGTTAATAGGGCGATCTCGAAGTTTGTTAGTCGGAACGGGGGTATAGCAATACGGCATGTTGAGTTGGAAAGGACGGAAGAGGAATTTTGGTTGGCTGACGGGGTACACCTTAATGCGGTGGGAACTGACTTATGGGCTCTTGGCTTGCAGGGAGGTATTGAGAGGGCCCTTTGGTTGCGGGGGGTCTCAGGCACTTGAAGGGTTTCAAGGTGCCTTCGTTGTGGTGTTGTTTATTGGTGGGTCCTTGAAGTTGGTTTAAAATTGGTTCGGGGATTCATCCGGGTATGGATCCCCTCATTGGCAGAATTGATGGTCCCCTGGTGATTTTGGGGGGGAACCCCGACGGGGTATGTCGGGGCCCCTGGGGGTGTGGTTGGGGTTGACGGAGGATTAACCCTTACCATTTGGTGCTCCTGAGCCAGTGTGGGTAACGGCTGGGAGCAAGTTGAGGTTTTTTATTGCTCGGTTATGGGAATCACCAGGGTTTTGGTAGCTTCAAGGACCTTACCACATTGCAAATTTTATTGGTTATGTATTCTTGTTAATAAAATGGCTGCTATGGCCAAAATTATCCAAAGATAAATTTGTGTCTGTGTAATTACTTTTAAATAAGAAATGGGAATGGAGGTGTGGGGTATGAAAGGAAGACCGGAGTCAACAATTCCAGGGTCAAGCATGTTTATTTGCCTAAGCTTCGTTCCAGGGTAGAAAGGGTAAGAGTGCCTTTCAGAATTCGAAGTGGTCGGACTGTACGGGCCACCAAGAACTGCAGGAGAGCTTGAACATCTTCCCATGGATTTGCGACATCCTCCCTCATCAGTTACGTAGGTAAGCAGGTTCTCAGCATTGCAGCCCATTTGTTATCTTAAGTTAGTTAAGCGGGGTTAACTAACCTGTCAGTTCAGCCTCAGGTCTAAAGCAGAGGCCTGGACTCCACTCCTTACTCCTCACTCCACAACTCTCCTTAAAAACAACTGACTCCTTTTTCCTGCCCCGGGGTCTCCAGACCCCTAGGTGGGCGTTTCCTTCCGTCTGGTCCTGCCCACTGGTGTGCCTGTCTTTCCCTGGGGGAGGTGACTAGGGTTTTCTGGTTGGCTTTGTGTGACTTAGGTGAGGGAAGTTGTTATGCGGGGGCCTATGTGTGACTACCTGCAGTGTCAGGGCGTCACATATGTATGTGTGTATGTCTGCTAAAGGAATCCGCACTGTCATATTTACAAACACAAAATGTTGACTCTATGCACAGAAGAGAGTCATTCTATTTACATGATTTGTGTTTTTTTACCTTTTAAAACTATCATTAAATGTTAAGTTTTAGTTAGGGATTTATGCTTCTGTCTGTCTCTCTCCCAGTCTCTGTCATCTGTCTGTCTCTGTGTGTCTCTATCTCTATCCATGTCTGTCTGTCTCTCTATCTCTGTCTGTCTCTCTGTGTCTGTCTGTCTCTCTCTCTCTTTGTGGCTGTCTGTTTCTATGTCTGTCTGTCTCTTTTCCAGGCCTGTCTCTTTTCCAGGTCTGTCTCTTTTCCAGGTCTGTCTCTTTCCCTGTCTGTCTGTCTCTTCCCCTGTCTGTCTCTTCCCCTGTCTGTCTCTTCCCCTGTCTGTCTCTGTATTTCTTTGTCTGTCTCTGTCTTTCTCTTCCCCTGTCTGTCTCTTTCCCTTTCTCTCTCTGCCTGTCTCTCTTTGTCTCTCTCTGTCTGACTCATTCCCCGTTTGTCTCTTTCCCTGTCTATCTCTGTATTTCTTTGTCTGTCTCTATCTGTCTGTCTCTCTCTGTCTGTCTCTTCCCCTGTCTGTCTCTTTCCCTGTCGGTCTGCCTTTTCTCCTGCCTGTCTCTGTATGTTTGTCTCTGTCTGTTTCCCTATCTGCCTCTGTCTCTTTCTCTGTCTCTGTCTGTCTGCCTTTTTTCCCTGTCTATCTCTGTCTGTCTCTTTCCCTGTCTGCCTCTGTCTGTTTGTCTCTGTCTCTTTCCCTGTCTGTCTATGCCTATCTGTCTCTGTCTGTTTGTCTCTCAGTCTGTGTCTGTCTCTCTCTATCTGTCTCCCCACTGACATCATATTATCTCACACATAAGCTTCTTATACTATGAATGTCCTTTGTTCTTATAGCAACCAATCACAGCTGCTATTAATAACTTGCAGCTCCCACCTCCATTCAGTTTAATGGAGGCAGGTTTTTTGGAGAGTAACTGTAAAGCGCGGGGTTAAATATTCCTGTTAAAACATAGTCTACGACGTTCCCTGAGTCACATGAGGTGTCTGCAAAATTTTGTGTTTGTAAATATGACGGTGCGGATTCCTTTAGCAGACATACACACATACATATGTGACGCCCTGACACTGCAGGTAGTCACACATAGGCCCCCGCATAACAACTTCCCTCACCTAAGTCACACAAAGCCAACCAGAAAATCCTAGTCACCTCCCCCAGGGAAAGACAGGCACACCAGTGGGCAGGACCAGACGGAAGGAAACGCCCACCTAGGGGTCTGGAGACCCCGGGGCAGGAAAAAGGAGTCAGTTGTTTTTAAGGAGAGTTGTGGAGTGAGGAGTAAGGAGTGGAGTCCAGGCCTCTGCTTTAGACCTGAGGCTGAACTGACAGGTTAGTTAACCCCGCTTAACTAACTTAAGACAACAAATGGGCTGCAATGCTGAGAACCTGCTTACCTACGTAACTGATGAGGGAGGATGTCGCAAATCCATGGGAAGATGTTCAAGCTCTCCTGCAGTTCTTGGTGGTCCGTACAGTCCGACCACTTCGAATTCTGAAAGGCACTCTTACCCTTTCTACCCTGGAACGAAGCTTACGCAAATAAACATGCTTGACCCTGGAATTGTTGACTCCGGTCTTCCTTTCATACCCCACACCTCCATTCCCATTTCTTATTTAAAAGTAATTACACAGACACAAATTTATCTTTGGATAATTTTGGCCATAGCAGCCATTTTATTAACAAGAATACATAACCAATAAAATTTGCAATGTGGTAAGGTCCTTGAAGCTACCAAAACCCTGGTGATTCCCATAACCGAGCAATAAAAAACCTCAACTTGCTCCCAGCCGTTACCCACACTGGCTCAGGAGCACCAAATGGTAAGGGTTAATCCTCCGTCAACCCCAACCACACCCCCAGGGGCCCCGACATACCCCGTCGGGGTTCCCCCCCAAAATCACCAGGGGACCATCAATTCTGCCAATGAGGGGATCCATACCCGGATGAATCCCCGAACCAATTTTAAACCAACTTCAAGGACCCACCAATAAACAACACCACAACGAAGGCACCTTGAAACCCTTCAAGTGCCTGAGACCCCCCGCAACCAAAGGGCCCTCTCAATACCTCCCTGCAAGCCAAGAGCCCATAAGTCAGTTCCCACCGCATTAAGGTGTACCCCGTCAGCCAACCAAAATTCCTCTTCCGTCCTTTCCAACTCAACATGCCGTATTGCTATACCCCCGTTCCGACTAACAAACTTCGAGATCGCCCTATTAACCTTCGCCCGCGCCTTGTTCAACCTGTCAACTGACCGCGCTTTCTGCCAACTCTTTCTCGCTACTATCTCCGACCAGACTATCGTTAGACCTGGAAACGACACCCATAACCGTAACAAATCATGTTTGATGTCCTTTATCAAGATTCGAAAAGGACGCCCACCCAAATCATTCCCCCCGGCATGCAACACTAAGATGTCAGGAGGTCTGTCCAACCGGGCGTATCTATGCACCTCCTGCAACACCCTGTTCCACCCTAACCCCCGAACACCGAGCCATCGCACGAGAGCCAGGTCCTTCTCAAAACCTAGCTGTCTCCCGTTCCATCTCGCGTCCGCTCGTCGGGCTCCCCAATACACATAAGAGTGGCCAAGGATCCAGACCAGGGAAGGAAGGGGGGGTGCTTCTGCAATACAAAATGTACAGACGACACCATTTTATTGCCTCACCAAACCAAATTGACAAAAAACACACACTCTCCCCCCCCCCATTGCTACCCTAATACCCCCCCCCTTTTCCCCTCAATTACCAACAACCACCTGGGGACGTACATACGACTTAAAGCGCTGCGACTTCCACCTACCAATCTGCTTAACTGTCTCCTCCGGTAGGCCGCATATAGAGGCCTCCGTCGCTGCCCCAATCCGAAAGACTTCGGATCTAACCCCAACGACTTCAAACATGCCCTAAAAACACTCACAA
Organism: Anomaloglossus baeobatrachus; assembly: GCF_048569485.1. Classification (NCBI taxonomy): domain Eukaryota; kingdom Metazoa; phylum Chordata; class Amphibia; order Anura; family Aromobatidae; genus Anomaloglossus; species Anomaloglossus baeobatrachus. The sequence continues at coordinate 59,102 of NW_027441964.1, read as the reverse complement.
ATTGGTATCTCGATAAAAAGGACCCATCCTCGTGACATAATAAGGGGCCATCCACCTTCGGACGGATCTGTTGAAAATTCCCGAGACACTTGAACGGGCACATATCAGATGCCACAACCATCCCCAAACGGACTAGTCTACCCACACCTCTCTGATCAGTTTTCGATTTCCTAATCCAAAATTCAACTCCGTTTTCCACTGACAATGTCACCCCAATCCAAGCCCCCGGGGAACGCCTTACTGGGCGATACCAACTCCCCAACCCGCAGGGCTCCAAAAAACGCCAAAGAAAAGGCTAACTTAAACAAACTCACCTCAAACGGAGATAGACAAACCCCCCACAACGCCCTACCCAGCCCAGCCCAGCTGGGACCCAGTTTGAGCGAGGAACGGAACAAGTCCTTCCCACACCAAGGTTTGCAGGCCCTACCTCAGTCAGGGTTTCACCCACACTCTACAGCTCCGGAATGTCATGCTCTTCAGCCTCCTCCTCCTCCTGCGCATCCTCATCCACTTTACCCTCCACACCAGTCCCAAGCTGGAAGCACTGCAGCACTGCCTCGGCGAAGCGGCAACAGGCTGTGCTGCAGCTAATCTGCATAAGTGACAAATCCCACAATGCAGAAGAGGTGTGGACAGCTCTAAAACAGCATGCAGATCACTGGCTCACACCTCTGAACCTAAAGCCAGGAAAGGTTGTGTGTGACAATGGCCGGAACCTAGTGGCGGCTTTGAGGCGAGGCCAGCTGACACATGTTCCATGCATGGCCCATGTGCTCAACCTCGTGGTTCAGCGGTTTCTAAAGTCATACCCAGAGCTGTCTCATCTGCTGGTAAAAGTTCGCCGCCTGTCTGCACATTTTCGAAAGTCACCTACTGCTTCAGCCGGCCTTGCCGGCTTTCAGCGTCATTTGCATCTTCCGGCTCAAAGACTGGTGTGTGATGTCCCCACGCGTTGGAATTCAACTCTGCACATGTTGATCAGGATATGTGAGCAGAAGAGGGCAGTTGTTGAGTACCTGCATCACCTAAGCCGTCGGGAAATGGGTCAAACTCCACACATAACACCTGAGGAGTGGAGATGGATGTCCGACCTATGTACCATCCTCCAAAACTTTGAGGACTCCACCAAGATGGTGAGCGGCGATGACGCCATTATTAGCGTCACCATACCGCTTCTCTGCCTTCTAAAACGGTCTCTGCTCAAAACCAAACATGATGCATTGCAGGCGGAACACGATGAGTTGGAGCAAGAAACAGTAGTGGGTGTGGGTGATAACACATAGCCCAGCCTCGTCTCATCACAACGTGCAGTGGAGGACTATGACGAGGAGGAAGATGAAGACATGGAGCAACTCTCCGGCCAAATTGAGGATATGACATGCATACCAGTCATATGCTCAGTTCAGCGTGGCTGGCCAGAGGACAGGGTAGATGAGGAGGAGGAGGAGAAGGAGGAGGACAGCATGTTCAGTCATCGTGTTGGTCTGGATACTGAAGTGATGGCTGTTAAGAGTCTGGCGCACATGGATGACTTTATGGTAAGCTGCCTGTCTCGTGACCCTCGCGTTAAGAACATCTTGGCCGACAATCATTACTGGTTGGTAACACTGTTAGACCCACGCTACAAGGAGAACTTTATGTCTCTTATTCCCGAGGCGGAGAGGTCAGCCAAAATGCAGCAGTTCCGGAAGGCCATAGTCACGGAAGTAGGCAAAGCATTCCCTTCACAAAACGCTAGCGTCATAATTGTAACACTATTAGTTAAAAGAAAGGGATAAAATGTAAAAAAAAAACAAAATAAGGCATGACTTTTTTTTAACATCACATTTATTTTTTTTAGATTTAACCAAAGAATGTGCACATTTGTTATAATAAACAAGTGAAAAATGTTGAAAATCAGTCATCCAAAGGTGTGTGAAAAAAATATATACATATATGGTACCAATAAAAATGTCACTTTGTCTTGCAAAGAATGCAGCCCCCCAAATTATTTTTTTCCTCTGTGCGGCCCATACACCCAGCCGAGTTTGAGACCCCCTGCCTTACACTATATAGATATTATGTTCATTCCCCATCTATCTTGCTCAGGAGAGCATCTCCCTCCCCCGGCACCAAGAGCAGCTCATACTGAATTGTTACATTGACTAGTAACACTGCACACAGAAATGCACCTTAATATTCCACTGTTAACCCTTTCCTCCCAGCAGTAACACACAACTCCTCACCTTGATATCATGGTGATTTATGGTCAGAATGACTTCAATGCGATCAGTGATTTCTATTCTAGCTCTGCTCACATAGATTTTATATCCACACTCAACTATAGGCCGTTCTTCATATTTTGGGGGCTTTTAGTCAGATATACTAGTTTGTGCCTGTATAGTATTGGTGTAGATGGGAGTGTAGGGCATGGGTTACATGGCACTGTGGTGGGATACTGATGGGAGGTATTGGTGCTGTGTTTGATGCTTCTACTGGGTATTTTCCTACAAATACTGGAACAGCTCACTGCTTAGAATGATCCTTCCCAGCTCTATAATATATTATATATACCCCACAATGCAGGCTCACACACACATTTGTCTCAAGTGTGTTGTAGGGACACAGATACAGTCTTGGTCATGTGACTAAAGGCTACTTTACACACTGCGATATCGGTCCCGATATCGCTAGTGTGGGTACCCGCCCCCATCTGTTGCGCGACACGGGTAAATCGCTGCCCATGCCGCACAACACCGACCAGACCCGTCACACATTCTTACCTGCCCGGCGACGTCGCTGTGACCGGCGAACCGCCTCCTTTCTAAGGGGGCGGTCTGTGCGGCGTCACAGCGACGTCACTGAGCGACCGCCCAATAGCAGCGGAGGGGCGGAGATGAGTGGCCGGAACATCCCGCCCACCTCCTTCCTTCCTCATAGCGGCTGGGAGGCAGGTAAGGAGAGGTTCCTCGTTTCTGCGGTGTCACACGGAGTGATGTGTGCTGCCGCAGGAGCGACGAACTACATCGTTACTGCTGCAGTAACGATAATCGAGAATGGAGACCCATGTCACCGATGAGCGATTTTGCACGTTTTTGCAACGATGCAAAATCGCTCATCGGTATCACACGCAGCAACATCGCTAATGCGGCCGGATGTGCGTCACAAATTCCGTGACCCCAACGACTCCGCATTAGCGATGTCGCAGCGTGTAAAGCCCCCTTTAGTGGGAGTGGTGTACAGGGTCTTAGCAGTAAAGAGTATTCCATATTTCTGCCAGATACCCACAGAGATATTGAAATCTGAAAAAAGAGACTTCTGCTCATTGAAGGTAAGAACTGCTCACATAGCGTTCAACTCCACAGCAAACGAGTGCTCTAGCACTGGCATCTCAGCAGGGATATTCCCCTACTACACATGTGTGTCTGGGTCGCTGTGACAGTTTACAGGACATAACTCAGGGCACCTAGACAGAAGGCAGAGGGACTACTTTCTATTTCTGGTGTAGAGCTTAGTACAATATATATATATATACTATTACATGTGACACATGTACCTTGTATTACCATTATTCGCTGTATATGAACCCCTTTTCTCCGGGCATTATTTGTCTATAGCATTTTTCACGAACCTGAGGCAACTGAGAACCCTTCAGTGAAGGAATTCCACTAACCCTCACAATACCAACCAGGGACCTCCCTGCAGTAACTCAGGTAGTTGTACCCATTCTCTTTCCGCATTCTATGTGTTCTTCTTTCTTCTTTTTTTTCTTTTTTCTTCTTTTTATTTCTATCATGTAGTTCAGGGGTTTATAGATATATGTCCTGCATTTCATATTTCCTTTAGTGGTGCTTCTTACCCATTCTCATATCATTTACCCTAGTATTTCATGATCCTGAGGCGACTGAGAACCCTTTAATAAAGGAATCCTTTTTCACCTGAATTGTCAAGTGATACTTACCAGTGACTATCACGTAATGTTACAGGTAGTTCCATTTTCTTCCTCTTCTTTCTCTCCTTTCTTCTTTGTCACACGGTCCATTGTGTTATAGCCCACGTGTCATGATAACACTTGTACCATCTTTTCATTTAGATTCCACCTACAATTATTTACCGATTCCAGTTCTGGAATAGGCTTTCATCATCTACTCACTAGAATTCTCAAGTGCATAAGGTACTGAGACATATACATGTTCACACCATTATAAAGAACAAAGTATAAACATTGAGGTTTTTCTCACACCCATGTTCCTGTGTTCTTTGATATGATATGTGTTCATTTCCTTCACTATATAGGATTGCAAGTTTTCCATTTGTACCTTAATGGCAATGACGCTATACAATTGAACACATATCATCCTGTTATCCATATAGGTGTGTATTTACCTGCTTGACTATTTTTGGTTGTTTGATCCAGAATGTTTCTCCAGATAGGTCATGTGGAAATTTTCTTTCCTCAGTACAAATGTTTTCACTATGGCTTTGGAAAAATTTTTTGTATGTGCCTCATGGTCATTTGACCCATTGTACTCTCAAGTAGCAATATATTGTACTGTTATGTTGTACTATGTACTAATTACGTGTTTATATGGTTTTGTAACCCTTTATGATCTTAGATAACTTTATCCTTGATAAAGACCTAAAAACAAGGTCGAAACGTTGGATGAATTATCCTTTTGCACAAATAAAGAATTTTCAGCATTCCAAGAGTTCTTTTCTTACGTTATTAATCACTATAGTGTACCAGAGCTATTTCTTTTGAATTGACTCTTATTTTTTCTGAGCACCTGCTATATACACAGTGAGCCAGACATATTCAATTTTCATTCAGAAGGCAGAGGGAAGCCTTAGCAGCTGAGCATATATCTTTGCTTGTGAGCATTAGAACAGGCCGGCGATTACAGGGTAACATGAAAAATGTCCAGCTTGCATTATGACTAGAACATGACAATATCCTTTTAAGTACTAACCTATGATGCGTTCCTAAGCAGTTGATGTTATATGTTCTACATTTCATTTTCTGCATACTTTACAAGTAGTAGAATTTGCTTTGATATAGGCAACTGGATTTTCACAATGAAAAGGCAAAGGATAACGCCCGAAAAAGACGCCATACATTATGTCAGTGCCATCACTGACAAACCTGGATTGACCATGAAATACGGTATGGAGAGCTGTTGTCATCGTATTAGATAGATAAGAATGATTATATGTATTGTAGAAATGTCTCCTATCATGTTCCCTAATTTTTTATTATGTCCACATCCTGGTCCCCATCTTGGACATCATAACAAACGTGCACTTTTTTGTTTAATTTACACATTGGACCATAGGAAAAATGACACTACAGCTACAGAGGTGACCGTCTGATAGCCCAGCTCGACTATCCATCTCTACTGAAGACCCTTTCAGCTTTTTGAGAGTTGGGTGGAGGACATCATCTCTGAAAATAGGGTCCCACAGCTGCACCCCATCAGTGTGAGCAGGACTCTTAGGACTCTTAGAAGAGTCAATGCTCTGAGACCATGGGGGGCGCTTAGCCCCCTCTCTTCGTCACTGAGGATGATTTCATTTTTCAGGGATTAGAGAGGGTGGTCCTTGTGGTGGACTGCAGGTATGGAGAGCTGTTGTCATCGTATTAAATAGATAAGAATGATTATATGTATTGTAGAAATGTCTCCTATCATGTTCCCTAATTTTTTATTATGTCCACATCCTGGTCCCCATCTTGGACATCATAACAAACGTGCACTTTTTTGTTTAATTTACACATTGGACCATAGGAAAAATGACACTAGGTGACCGTCTGATAGCCCAGCTCGACTATCCATCTCTACTGAAGACCCTTTCAGCTATTTGAGAGTTGGGTGGAGAACATCATCTCTGAAAATAGGGTCCCACAGCTGCACCCCATCAGTGTGAGCAGGACTCTTAGGACTCTTAGAAGAGTCAATGCTCTGAGACCATGGGGGGCGCTTAGCCCCCTCTCTTCGTCACTGAGGATGATTTCACTTTTCAGGGAATAGAGAGGGTGGTCCTTGTGGTGGACTGCAGGTATGGAGAGCTGTTGTCATCGTATTAGATAGATAAGAATGATTATATGTATTGTAGAAATGTCTCCTATCATGTTCCCTATTTTTTTATTATGTCCACATCCTGGTCCCCATCTTGGACATCATAACAAACGTGCACTTTTTTGTTTAATTTACACATTGGACCATAGGAAAAATGACACTACAGCTACAGAGGTGACCGTCTGATAGCCCAGCTCGACTATCCATCTCTACTGAAGACCCTTTCAGCTTTTTGAGAGTTGGGTGGAGGACATCATCTCTGAAAATAGGGTCCCACAGCTGCACCCCATCAGTGTGAGCAGGAATCTTAGGACTCTTAGAAGAGTCAATGCTCTGAGACCATGGGGGGCGCTTAGCCCCCTCTCTTCGTCACTGAGGATGATTTCATTTTTCAGGGATTAGAGAGAGTGGTCCTTGTGGTGGACTGCAGGTATGGAGAGCTGTTGTGATCGTATTAGATAGATAAGAATGATTATATGTATTGTAGAAATGTCTCCTATCATGTTCCCTAATTTTTTATTATGTCCACATCCTGGTCCCCATCTTGGACATCATAACAAACGTGCACTTTTTTGTTTAATTTACACATTGGACCATAGGAAAAATGACACTACAGCTACAGAGGTGACCGTCTGATAGCCCAGCTCGACTATCCATCTCTACTGAAGACCCTTTCAGCTTTTTGAGAGTTGGGTGGAGGACATCATCTCTGAAAATAGGGTCCCACAGCTGCACCCCATCAGTGTAAGCAGGAATCTTAGGACTCTTAGAAGAGTCAATGCTCTGAGACCATGGGGGGCGCTTAGCCCCCTCTCTTCGTCACTGAGGATGATTTCATTTTTCAGGGATTAGAGAGAGTGGTCCTTGTGGTGGACTGCAGGTATGGAGAGCTGTTGTGATCGTATTAGATAGATAAGAATGATTATATGTATTGTAGAAATGTCTCCTATCATGTTCCCTAATTTTTTATTATGTCCACATCCTGGTCCCCATCTTGGACATCATAACAAACGTGCACTTTTTTGTTTAATTTACACATTGGACCATAGGAAAAATGACACTACAGCTACAGAGGTGACCGTCTGATAGCCCAGCTCGACTATCCATCTCTACTGAAGACCCTTTCAGCTTTTTGAGAGTTGGGTGGAGGACATCATCTCTGAAAATAGGGTCCCACAGCTGCACCCCATCAGTGTAAGCAGGACTCTTAGGACTCTTAGAAGAGTCAATGCTCTAAAACCATGGGGGGCGCTTAGCCCCCTCTCTTCGTCCCTGAGGATGATTTCATTTTTCAGGGATTAGAGAGGGTGGTCCTTGTGGTGGACTGCAGGTATGGAGAGCTGTTGTCATCGTATTAGATAGATAAGAATGATTATATGTATTGTAGAAATGTCTCCTATCATGTTCCCTAATTTCTTATTATGTCCACATCCTGGTCCCCATCTTGGACATCATAACAAACGTGCACTTTTTTGTTTAATTTACACATTAGACCATAGGAAAAATGACACTACAGCTACAGAGGTGACCGTCTGATAGCCCAGCTCGACTATCCATCTCTACTGAAGACCCTTTCAGCTTTTTGAGAGTTGGGTGGAGGACATCATCTCTGAAAATAGGGTCCCACAGCTTCACCCCATCAGTGTGAGCAGGACTCTAAGGACTCTTAGAAGAGTCAATGCTCTGGTACCATGGGGGGCGCTTGGCCCCCTCTCTTCGTCACTGAGGATGATTTCATTTTTCAGGGATTAGAGAGGGTGGTCCTTGTGGTGGACTGCAGGTATGGAGAGCTGTTGTCATCGTATTAGATAGATAAGAATGATTATATGTATTGTAGAAATGTCTCCTATCATGTTCCCTAATTTTTTATTATGTCCACATCCTGGTCCCCATCTTGGACATCATAACAAACGTGCACTTTTTTGTTTAATTTACACATTGGACCATAGGAAAAATGACACTACAGCTACAGAGGTGACCGTCTGATAGCCCAGCTCGACTATCCATCTCTACTGAAGACCCTTTCAGCTTTTTGAGAGTTGGGTGGAGGACATCATCTCTGAAAATAGGGTCCCACAGCTTCACCCCATCAGTGTGAGCAGGACTCTTAGGACTCTTAGAAGAGTCAATGCTCTGGTACCATGGGGGGCGCTTGGCCCCCTCTCTTCGTCACTGAGGATGATTTCATTTTTCAGGGATTAGAGAGGGTGGTCCTTGTGGTGGACTGCAGGTATGGAGAGCTGTTGTCATCGTATTAGATAGATAAGAATGATTATATGTATTGTAGAAATGTCTCCTATCATGTTCCCTAATTTTTTATTATGTCCACATCCTGGTCCCCATCTTGGACATCATAACAAACGTGCACTTTTTTGTTTAATTTACACATTGGACCATAGGAAAAATGACACTACAGCTACAGAGGTGACCGTCTGATAGCCCAGCTCGACTATCCATCTCTACTGAAGACCCTTTCAGCTTTTTGAGAGTTGGGTGGAGGACATCATCTCTGAAAATAGGGTCCCACAGCTGCACCCCATCAGTGTGAGCAGGACTCTTAGGACTCTTAGAAGAGTTAATGCTCTGAGACCATGGGGGCGCTTAGCCCCCTCTCTTCGTCACTGAGGATGATTTCATTTTTCAGGGATTAGAGAGGGTGGTCCTTGTGGTGGACTGCAGGTATGGAGAGCTGTTGTCATCGTATTAGATAGATAAGAATGATTATATGTATTGTAGAAATGTCTCCTATCATGTTCCCTAATTTTTTATTATGTCCACATCCTGGTCCCCATCTTGGACATCATAACAAACGTGCACTTTTTTGTTTAATTTACACATTGGACCATAGGAAAAATGACACTGCAGCTACAGAGGTGACCGTCTGATAGCCCAGCTCGACTATCCATCTCTACTGAAGACCCTTTCAGCTTTTTGAGAGTTGGGTGGAGGACATCATCTCTGAAAATAGGGTCCCACAGCTGCACCCCATCAGTGTGAGCAGGACTCTTAGGACTCTTAGAAGAGTCAATGCTCTGAGACCATTGGGGGCACTTAGCCCCCTCTCTTCATCACTGAGGATGATTTCATTTTTCAGGGATTAGAGAGGGTGGTCCTTGTGGTGGACTTCAGATATGGAGAGCTGTTATCATCGTATTAGATAGATAAGAATGATTATATGTATTGTAGAAATGTCTCCTATCATGTTCCCTAATTTTTTATTATGTCCACATCCTGGTCCCCATCTTGGACATCATAACAAACGTGCACTTTTTTGTTTAATTTACACATTGGACCATAGGAAAAATGACACTACAGCTACAGAGGTGACCGTCTGATAGCCCAGCTCGACTATCCATCTCTACTGAAGACCCTTTCAGCTTTTTGAGAGTTGGGTGGAGAACATCATCTCTGAAAATAGGGTCCCACAGCTGCACCCCATCACTGTGAGCAGGACTCTTAGGACTCTTAGAAGAGTCAATGCTCTGAGACCATGGGGAGCGCTTAGCCCCCTCTCTTCGTCACTGAGGATGATTTCACTTTTCAGGGAATAGAGAGGGTGGTCCTTGTGGTGGACTGCAGGTATGGAGAGCTGTTGTCATCGTATTAGATAGATAAGAATGATTATATGTATTGTAGAAATGTCTCCTATCATGTTCCCTATTTTTTTATTATGTCCACATCCTGGTCCCCATCTTGGAAATCATAACAAACGTGCACTTTTTTGTTTAATTTACACATTGGACCATAGGAAAAATGACACTACAGCTACAGAGGTGACCGTCTGATAGCCCAGCTCGACTATCCATCTCTACTGAAGACCCTTTCAGCTTTTTGAGAGTTGGGTGGAGGACATCATCTCTGAAAATAGGGTCCCACAGCTGCACCCCATCAGTGTGAGCAGGAATCTTAGGACTCTTAGAAGAGTCAATGCTCTGAGACCATGGGGGGTGCTTAGCCCCCTCTCTTCGTCACTGAGGATGATTTCATTTTTCAGGGATTAGAGAGAGTGGTCCTTGTGGTGGACTGCAGGTATGGAGAGCTGTTGTGATCGTATTAGATAGATAAGAATGATTATATGTATTGTAGAAATGTCTCCTATCATGTTCCCTAATTTTTTATTATGTCCACATCCTGGTCCCCATCTTGAACATCATAACAAACGTGCACTTTTTTGTTTAATTTACACATTGGACCATAGGAAAAATGACACTACAGCTACAGAGGTGACCGTCTGATAGCCCAGCTCGACTATCCATCTCTACTGAAGACCCTTTCAGCTTTTTGAGAGTTGGGTGGAGGACATCATCTCTGAAAATAGGGTCCCACAGCTGCACCCCATCAGTGTAAGCAGGACTCTTAGGACTCTTAGAAGAGTCAATGCTCTAAAACCATGGGGGGCGCTTAGCCCCCTCTCTTCGTCCCTGAGGATGATTTCATTTTTCAGGGATTAGAGAGGGTGGTCCTTGTGGTGGACTGCAGGTATGGAGAGCTGTTGTCATCGTATTAGATAGATAAGAATGATTATATGTATTGTAGAAATGTCTCCTATCATGTTCCCTAATTTCTTATTATGTCCACATCCTGATCCCCATCTTGGACATCATAACAAACGTGCACTTTTTTGTTTAATTTACACATTGGACCATAGGAAAAATGACACTACAGCTACAGAGGTGACCGTCTGATAGCCCAGCTCGACTATCCATCTCTACTGAAGACCCTTTCAGCTTTTTGAGAGTTGGGTGGAGGACATCATCTCTGAAAATAGGGTCCCACAGCTTCACCCCATCAGTGTGAGCAGGACTCTTAGGACTCTTAGAAGAGTCAATGCTCTGGTACCATGGGGGGCGCTTGGCCCCCTCTCTTCGTCACTGAGGATGATTTCATTTTTCAGGGATTAGAGAGGGTGGTCCTTGTGGTGGACTGCAGGTATGGAGAGCTGTTGTGATCGTATTAGATAGATAAGAATGATTATATGTATTGTAGAAATGTCTCCTATCATGTTCCCTAATTTTTTATTATGTCCACATCCTGGTCCCCATCTTGAACATCATAACAAACGTGCACTTTTTTGTTTAATTTACACATTGGACCATAGGAAAAATGACACTACAGCTACAGAGGTGACCGTCTGATAGCCCAGCTCGACTATCCATCTCTACTGAAGACCCTTTCAGCTTTTTGAGAGTTGGGTGGAGGACATCATCTCTGAAAATAGGGTCCCACAGCTGCACCCCATCAGTGTGAGCAGGACTCTTAGGACTCTTAGAAGAGTTAATGCTCTGAGACCATGGGGGCGCTTAGCCCCCTCTCTTCGTCACTGAGGATGATTTCATTTTTCAGGGATTAGAGAGGGTGGTCCTTGTGGTGGACTGCAGGTATGGAGAGCTGTTGTCATCGTATTAGATAGATAAGAATGATTATATGTATTGTAGAAATGTCTCCTATCATGTTCCCTAATTTTTTATTATGTCCACATCCTGGTCCCCATCTTGGACATCATAACAAACGTGCACTTTTTTGTTTAATTTACACATTGGACCATAGGAAAAATGACACTACAGCTACAGAGGTGACCGTCTGATAGCCCAGCTCGACTATCCATCTCTACTGAAGACCCTTTCAGCTTTTTGAGAGTTGGGTGGAGGACATCATCTCTGAAAATAGGGTCCCACAGCTGCACCCCATCAGTGTAAGCAGGACTCTTAGGACTCTTAGAAGAGTCAATGCTCTAAAACCATGGGGGGCGCTTAGCCCCCTCTCTTCGTCCCTGAGGATGATTTCATTTTTCAGGGATTAGAGAGGGTGGTCCTTGTGGTGGACTGCAGGTATGGAGAGCTGTTGTCATCGTATTAGATAGATAAGAATGATTATATGTATTGTAGAAATGTCTCCTATCATGTTCCCTAATTTCTTATTATGTCCACATCCTGATCCCCATCTTGGACATCATAACAAACGTGCACTTTTTTGTTTAATTTACACATTGGACCATAGGAAAAATGACACTACAGCTACAGAGGTGACCGTCTGATAGCCCAGCTCGACTATCCATCTCTACTGAAGACCCTTTCAGCTTTTTGAGAGTTGGGTGGAGGACATCATCTCTGAAAATAGGGTCCCACAGCTTCACCCCATCAGTGTGAGCAGGACTCTTAGGACTCTTAGAAGAGTCAATGCTCTGGTACCATGGGGGGCGCTTGGCCCCCTCTCTTCGTCACTGAGGATGATTTCATTTTTCAGGGATTAGAGAGGGTGGTCCTTGTGGTGGACTTCAGATATGGAGAGCTGTTATCATCGTATTAGATAGATAAGAATGATTATATGTATTGTAGAAATGTCTCCTATCATGTTCCCTAATTTTTTATTATGTCCACATCCTGGTCCCCATCTTGGACATCATAACAAACGTGCACTTTTTTGTTTAATTTACACATTGGACCATAGGAAAAATGACACTACAGCTACAGAGGTGACCGTCTGATAGCCCAGCTCGACTATCCATCTCTACTGAAGACCCTTTCAGCTTTTTGAGAGTTGGGTGGAGAACATCATCTCTGAAAATAGGGTCCCACAGCTGCACCCCATCACTGTGAGCAGGACTCTTAGGACTCTTAGAAGAGTCAATGCTCTGAGACCATGGGGAGCGCTTAGCCCCCTCTCTTCGTCACTGAGGATGATTTCACTTTTCAGGGAATAGAGAGGGTGGTCCTTGTGGTGGACTGCAGGTATGGAGAGCTGTTGTCATCGTATTAGATAGATAAGAATGATTATATGTATTGTAGAAATGTCTCCTATCATGTTCCCTATTTTTTTATTATGTCCACATCCTGGTCCCCATCTTGGAAATCATAACAAACGTGCACTTTTTTGTTTAATTTACACATTGGACCATAGGAAAAATGACACTACAGCTACAGAGGTGACCGTCTGATAGCCCAGCTCGACTATCCATCTCTACTGAAGACCCTTTCAGCTTTTTGAGAGTTGGGTGGAGGACATCATCTCTGAAAATAGGGTCCCACAGCTGCACCCCATCAGTGTGAGCAGGAATCTTAGGACTCTTAGAAGAGTCAATGCTCTGAGACCATGGGGGGTGCTTAGCCCCCTCTCTTCGTCACTGAGGATGATTTCATTTTTCAGGGATTAGAGAGAGTGGTCCTTGTGGTGGACTGCAGGTATGGAGAGCTGTTGTGATCGTATTAGATAGATAAGAATGATTATATGTATTGTAGAAATGTCTCCTATCATGTTCCCTAATTTTTTATTATGTCCACATCCTGGTCCCCATCTTGAACATCATAACAAACGTGCACTTTTTTGTTTAATTTACACATTGGACCATAGGAAAAATGACACTACAGCTACAGAGGTGACCGTCTGATAGCCCAGCTCGACTATCCATCTCTACTGAAGACCCTTTCAGCTTTTTGAGAGTTGGGTGGAGGACATCATCTCTGAAAATAGGGTCCCACAGCTGCACCCCATCAGTGTAAGCAGGACTCTTAGGACTCTTAGAAGAGTCAATGCTCTAAAACCATGGGGGGCGCTTAGCCCCCTCTCTTCGTCCCTGAGGATGATTTCATTTTTCAGGGATTAGAGAGGGTGGTCCTTGTGGTGGACTGCAGGTATGGAGAGCTGTTGTCATCGTATTAGATAGATAAGAATGATTATATGTATTGTAGAAATGTCTCCTATCATGTTCCCTAATTTCTTATTATGTCCACATCCTGATCCCCATCTTGGACATCATAACAAACGTGCACTTTTTTGTTTAATTTACACATTGGACCATAGGAAAAATGACACTACAGCTACAGAGGTGACCGTCTGATAGCCCAGCTCGACTATCCATCTCTACTGAAGACCCTTTCAGCTTTTTGAGAGTTGGGTGGAGGACATCATCTCTGAAAATAGGGTCCCACAGCTTCACCCCATCAGTGTGAGCAGGACTCTTAGGACTCTTAGAAGAGTCAATGCTCTGGTACCATGGGGGGCGCTTGGCCCCCTCTCTTCGTCACTGAGGATGATTTCATTTTTCAGGGATTAGAGAGGGTGGTCCTTGTGGTGGACTGCAGGTATGGAGAGCTGTTGTGATCGTATTAGATAGATAAGAATGATTATATGTATTGTAGAAATGTCTCCTATCATGTTCCCTAATTTTTTATTATGTCCACATCCTGGTCCCCATCTTGAACATCATAACAAACGTGCACTTTTTTGTTTAATTTACACATTGGACCATAGGAAAAATGACACTACAGCTACAGAGGTGACCGTCTGATAGCCCAGCTCGACTATCCATCTCTACTGAAGACCCTTTCAGCTTTTTGAGAGTTGGGTGGAGGACATCATCTCTGAAAATAGGGTCCCACAGCTGCACCCCATCAGTGTGAGCAGGACTCTTAGGACTCTTAGAAGAGTTAATGCTCTGAGACCATGGGGGCGCTTAGCCCCCTCTCTTCGTCACTGAGGATGATTTCATTTTTCAGGGATTAGAGAGGGTGGTCCTTGTGGTGGACTGCAGGTATGGAGAGCTGTTGTCATCGTATTAGATAGATAAGAATGATTATATGTATTGTAGAAATGTCTCCTATCATGTTCCCTAATTTTTTATTATGTCCACATCCTGGTCCCCATCTTGGACATCATAACAAACGTGCACTTTTTTGTTTAATTTACACATTGGACCATAGGAAAAATGACACTGCAGCTACAGAGGTGACCGTCTGATAGCCCAGCTCGACTATCCATCTCTACTGAAGACCCTTTCAGCTTTTTGAGAGTTGGGTGGAGGACATCATCTCTGAAAATAGGGTCCCACAGCTGCACCCCATCAGTGTGAGCAGGACTCTTAGGACTCTTAGAAGAGTCAATGCTCTGAGACCATTGGGGGCACTTAGCCCCCTCTCTTCATCACTGAGGATGATTTCATTTTTCAGGGATTAGAGAGGGTGGTCCTTGTGGTGGACTTCAGATATGGAGAGCTGTTATCATCGTATTAGATAGATAAGAATGATTATATGTATTGTAGAAATGTCTCCTATCATGTTCCCTAATTTTTTATTATGTCCACATCCTGGTCCCCATCTTGGACATCATAACAAACGTGCACTTTTTTGTTTAATTTACACATTGGACCATAGGAAAAATGACACTACAGCTACAGAGGTGACCGTCTGATAGCCCAGCTCGACTATCCATCTCTACTGAAGACCCTTTCAGCTTTTTGAGAGTTGGGTGGAGAACATCATCTCTGAAAATAGGGTCCCACAGCTGCACCCCATCACTGTGAGCAGGACTCTTAGGACTCTTAGAAGAGTCAATGCTCTGAGACCATGGGGGGCGCTTAGCCCCCTCTCTTCGTCACTGAGGATGATTTCACTTTTCAGGGAATAGAGAGGGTGGTCCTTGTGGTGGACTGCAGGTATGGAGAGCTGTTGTCATCGTATTAGATAGATAAGAATGATTATATGTATTGTAGAAATGTCTCCTATCATGTTCCCTATTTTTTTATTATGTCCACATCCTGGTCCCCATCTTGGAAATCATAACAAACGTGCACTTTTTTGTTTAATTTACACATTGGACCATAGGAAAAATGACACTACAGCTACAGAGGTGACCGTCTGATAGCCCAGCTCGACTATCCATCTCTACTGAAGACCCTTTCAGCTTTTTGAGAGTTGGGTGGAGGACATCATCTCTGAAAATAGGGTCCCACAGCTGCACCCCATCAGTGTGAGCAGGAATCTTAGGACTCTTAGAAGAGTCAATGCTCTGAGACCATGGGGGGTGCTTAGCCCCCTCTCTTCGTCACTGAGGATGATTTCATTTTTCAGGGATTAGAGAGAGTGGTCCTTGTGGTGGACTGCAGGTATGGAGAGCTGTTGTGATCGTATTAGATAGATAAGAATGATTATATGTATTGTAGAAATGTCTCCTATCATGTTCCCTAATTTTTTATTATGTCCACATCCTGGTCCCCATCTTGAACATCATAACAAACGTGCACTTTTTTGTTTAATTTACACATTGGACCATAGGAAAAATGACACTACAGCTACAGAGGTGACCGTCTGATAGCCCAGCTCGACTATCCATCTCTACTGAAGACCCTTTCAGCTTTTTGAGAGTTGGGTGGAGGACATCATCTCTGAAAATAGGGTCCCACAGCTGCACCCCATCAGTGTAAGCAGGACTCTTAGGACTCTTAGAAGAGTCAATGCTCTAAAACCATGGGGGGCGCTTAGCCCCCTCTCTTCGTCCCTGAGGATGATTTCATTTTTCAGGGATTAGAGAGGGTGGTCCTTGTGGTGGACTGCAGGTATGGAGAGCTGTTGTCATCGTATTAGATAGATAAGAATGATTATATGTATTGTAGAAATGTCTCCTATCATGTTCCCTAATTTCTTATTATGTCCACATCCTGATCCCCATCTTGGACATCATAACAAACGTGCACTTTTTTGTTTAATTTACACATTGGACCATAGGAAAAATGACACTACAGCTACAGAGGTGACCGTCTGATAGCCCAGCTCGACTATCCATCTCTACTGAAGACCCTTTCAGCTTTTTGAGAGTTGGGTGGAGGACATCATCTCTGAAAATAGGGTCCCACAGCTTCACCCCATCAGTGTGAGCAGGACTCTTAGGACTCTTAGAAGAGTCAATGCTCTGGTACCATGGGGGGCGCTTGGCCCCCTCTCTTCGTCACTGAGGATGATTTCATTTTTCAGGGATTAGAGAGGGTGGTCCTTGTGGTGGACTGCAGGTATGGAGAGCTGTTGTGATCGTATTAGATAGATAAGAATGATTATATGTATTGTAGAAATGTCTCCTATCATGTTCCCTAATTTTTTATTATGTCCACATCCTGGTCCCCATCTTGAACATCATAACAAACGTGCACTTTTTTGTTTAATTTACACATTGGACCATAGGAAAAATGACACTACAGCTACAGAGGTGACCGTCTGATAGCCCAGCTCGACTATCCATCTCTACTGAAGACCCTTTCAGCTTTTTGAGAGTTGGGTGGAGGACATCATCTCTGAAAATAGGGTCCCACAGCTGCACCCCATCAGTGTAAGCAGGACTCTTAGGACTCTTAGAAGAGTCAATGCTCTAAAACCATGGGGGGCGCTTAGCCCCCTCTCTTCGTCCCTGAGGATGATTTCATTTTTCAGGGATTAGAGAGGGTGGTCCTTGTGGTGGACTGCAGGTATGGAGAGCTGTTGTCATCGTATTAGATAGATAAGAATGATTATATGTATTGTAGAAATGTCTCCTATCATGTTCCCTAATTTCTTATTATGTCCACATCCTGGTCCCCATCTTGGACATCATAACAAACGTGCACTTTTTTGTTTAATTTACACATTGGACCATAGGAAAAATGACACTACAGCTACAGAGGTGACCGTCTGATAGCCCAGCTCGACTATCCATCTCTACTGAAGACCCTTTCAGCTTTTTGAGAGTTGGGTGGAGGACATCATCTCTGAAAATAGGGTCCCACAGCTTCACCCCATCAGTGTGAGCAGGACTCTTAGGACTCTTAGAAGAGTCAATGCTCTGGTACCATGGGGGGCGCTTGGCCCCCTCTCTTCGTCACTGAGGATGATTTCATTTTTCAGGGATTAGAGAGGGTGGTCCTTGTGGTGGACTGCAGGTATGGAGAGCTGTTGTCATCGTATTAGATAGATAAGAATGATTATATGTATTGTAGAAATGTCTCCTATCATGTTCCCTAATTTTTTATTATGTCCACATCCTGGTCCCCATCTTGGACATCATAACAAACGTGCACTTTTTTGTTTAATTTACACATTGGACCATAGGAAAAATGACACTACAGCTACAGAGGTGACCGTCTGATAGCCCAGCTCGACTATCCATCTCTACTGAAGACCCTTTCAGCTTTTTGAGAGTTGGGTGGAGGACATCATCTCTGAAAATAGGGTCCCACAGCTGCACCCCATCAGTGTGAGCAGGACTCTTAGGACTCTTAGAAGAGTCAATGCTCTGAGACCATGGGGGGCGCTTAGCCCCCTCTCTTCGTCACTGAGGATGATTTCATTTTTCAGGGATTAGAGAGGGTGGTCCTTGTGGTGGACTGCAGGTATGGAGAGCTGTTGTCATCGTATTAAATAGATAAGAATGATTATATGTATTGTAGAAATGTCTCCTATCATGTTCCCTAATTTTTTATTATGTCCACATCCTGGTCCCCATCTTTGACATCATAACAAACGTGCACTTTTTTGTTTAATTTACACATTGGACCATAGGAAAAATGACACTACAGCTACAGAGGTGACCGTCTGATAGCCCAGCTCGACTATCCATCTCTACTGAAGACCCTTTCAGCTTTTTGAGAGTTGGGTGGAGAACATCATCTCTGAAAATAGGGTCCCACAGCTGCACCCCATCAGTGTGAGCAGGACTCTTAGGACTCTTAGAAGAGTCAATGCTCTGAGACCATGGGGGGCGCTTAGCCCCCTCTCCTCGTCACTGAGGATGATTTCACTTTTCAGGGAATAGAGAGGGTGGTCCTTGTGGTGGACTGCAGGTATGGAGAGCTGTTGTCATCGTATTAGATAGATAAGAATGATTATATGTATTGTAGAAATGTCTCCTATCATGTTCCCTATTTTTTTATTATGTCCACATCCTGGTTCCCATCTTGGAAATCATAACAAACGTGCACTTTTTTGTTTAATTTACAAATTGGACAATAGGAAAAATGACACTACAGCTACAGAGGTGACCGTCTGATAGCCCAGCTCGACTATCCATCTCTACTGAAGACCCTTTCAGCTTTTTGAGAGTTGGGTGGAGGACATCATCTCTGAAAATAGGGTCCCACAGCTGCACCCCATCAGTGTGAGCAGGAATCTTAGGACTCTTAGAAGAGTCAATGCTCTGAGACCATGGGGGGCGCTTAGCCCCCTCTCTTCGTCACTGAGGATGATTTCATTTTTCAGGGATTAGAGAGAGTGGTCCTTGTGGTGGACTGCAGGTATGGAGAGCTGTTGTGATCGTATTAGATAGATAAGAATGATTATATGTATTGTAGAAATGTCTCCTATCATGTTCCCTAATTTTTTATTATGTCCACATCCTGGTCCCCATCTTGAACATCATAACAAACGTGCACTTTTTTGTTTAATTTACACATTGGACCATAGGAAAAATGACACTACAGCTACAGAGGTGACCGTCTGATAGCCCAGCTCGACTATCCATCTCTACTGAAGACCCTTTCAGCTTTTTGAGAGTTGGGTGGAGGACATCATCTCTGAAAATAGGGTCCCACAGCTTCACCCCATCAGTGTGAGCAGGACTCTTAGGACTCTTAGAAGAGTCAATGCTCTGGTACCATGGGGGGCGCTTGGCCCCCTCTCTTCGTCACTGAGGATGATTTCATTTTTCAGGGATTAGAGAGGGTGGTCCTTGTGGTGGACTGCAGGTATGGAGAGCTGTTGTCATCGTATTAGATAGATAAGAATGATTATATGTATTGTAGAAATGTCTCCTATCATGTTCCCTAATTTTTTATTATGTCCACATCCTGGTCCCCATCTTGGACATCATAACAAACGTGCACTTTTTTGTTTAATTTACACATTGGACCATAGGAAAAATGACACTACAGCTACAGAGGTGACCGTCTGATAGCCCAGCTCGACTATCCATCTCTACTGAAGACCCTTTCAGCATTTTGAGAGTTGGGTGGAGGACATCATCTCTGAAAATAGGGTCCCACAGCTGCACCCCATCAGTGTGAGCAGGACTCTTAAGACTCTTAGAAGAGTCAATGCTCTGAGACCATTGGGGGCACTGAGCCCCCTCTCTTCGTCACTGAGGATGATTTCATTTTTCAGGGTTTAGAGAGGGTGGTCCTTGTGGTGGACTGCAGGTATGGAGAGCTGTTATCATCGTATTAGATAGATAAGAATGATTATATGTATTGTAGAAATGTCTCCTATCATGTTCCCTAATTTTTTATTATGTCCACATCCTGGTCCCCATCTTGGACATCATAACAAACGTGCACTTTTTTGTTTAATTTACACATTGGACCATAGGA
Organism: Anomaloglossus baeobatrachus; assembly: GCF_048569485.1. NCBI lineage: Eukaryota > Metazoa > Chordata > Amphibia > Anura > Aromobatidae > Anomaloglossus > Anomaloglossus baeobatrachus. The sequence continues at coordinate 38,948 of NW_027441964.1, read as the reverse complement.
AAAATGACACTACAGCTACAGAGGTGACCGTCTGATAGCCCAGCTCGACTATCCATCTCTACTGAAGACCCTTTCAGCTTTTTGAGAGTTGGGTGGAGGACATCATCTCTGAAAATAGGGTCCCACAGCTTCACCCCATCAGTGTGAGCAGGACTCTTAGGACTCTTAGAAGTGTCAATGCTCTGGTACCATGGGGGGCGCTTGGCCCCCTCTCTTCGTCACTGAGGATGATTTCATTTTTCAGGGATTAGAGAGGGTGGTCCTTGTGGTGGACTGCAGGTATGTAGAGCTGTTGTCATCGTATTAGATAGATAAGAATGATTATATGTATTGTAGAAATGTCTCCTATCATGTTCCCTAATTTTTTATTATGTCCACATCCTGGTCCCCATCTTGGACATCATAACAAACGTGCACTTTTTTGTTTAATTTACACATTGGACCATAGGAAAAATGACACTACAGCTACAGAGGTGACCGTCTGATAGCCCAGCTCGACTATCCATCTCTACTGAAGACCCTTTCAGCTTTTTGAGAGTTGGGTGGAGGACATCATCTCTGAAAATAGGGTCCCACAGCTGCACCCCATCAGTGTGAACAGGACTCTTAGGACTCTTAGAAGAGTTAATGCTCTGAGACCATGGGGGCGCTTAGCCCCCTCTCTTCGTCACTGAGGATGATTTCATTTTTCAGGGATTAGAGAGGGTGGTCCTTGTGGTGGACTGCAGGTATGGAGAGCTGTTGTCATCGTATTAGATAGATAAGAATGATTATATGTATTGTAGAAATGTCTCCTATCATGTTCCCTAATTTTTTATTATGTCCACATCCTGGTCCCCATCTTGGACATCATAACAAACGTGCACTTTTTTGTTTAATTTACACATTGGACCATAGGAAAAATGACACTACAGCTACAGAGGTGACCGTCTGATAGCCCAGCTCGACTATCCATCTCTACTGAAGACCCTTTCAGCTTTTTGAGAGTTGGGTGGAGGACATCATCTCTGAAAATAGGGTCCCACAGCTGCACCCCATCAGTGTGAGCAGGACTCTTAGGACTCTTAGAAGAGTCAATGCTCTGAGACCATTGGGGGCACTTAGCCCCCTCTCTTCGTCACTGAGGATGATTTCATTTTTCAGGGATTAGGGAGGGTGGTCCTTGTGGTGGACTGCAGGTATGGAGAGCTGTTATCATCGTATTAGATAGATAAGAATGATTATATGTATTGTAGAAATGTCTCCTATCATGTTCCCTAATTTTTTATTATGTCCACATCCTGGTCCCCATCTTGGACATCATAACAAACGTGCACTTTTTTGTTTAATTTACACATTGGACCATAGGAAAAATGACACTACAGCTACAGAGGTGACCGTCTGATAGCCCAGCTCGACAATCCATCTCTACTGAAGACCCTTTCAGCTTTTTGAGAGTTGGGTGGAGGACATCATCTCTGAAAATAGGGTCCCACAGCTGCACCCCATCAGTGTGAGCAGGACTCTTAGGACTCTTAGAAGAGTCAATGCTCTGAGACCATGGGGGGCGCTTAGCCCCCTCTCTTCGTCACTGAGGATGATTTCATTTTTCAGGGATTAGAGAGGGTGGTCCTTGTGGTGGACTGCAGGTATGGAGAGCTGTTGTCATCGTATTAAATAGATAAGAATGATTATATGTATTGTAGAAATGTCTCCTATCATGTTCCCTAATTTTTTATTATGTCCACATCCTGGTCCCCATCTTGGACATCATAACAAACGTGCACTTTTTTGTTTAATTTACACATTGGACCATAGGAAAAATGACACTACAGCTACAGAGGTGACCGTCTGATAGCCCAGCTCGACTATCCATCTCTACTGAAGACCCTTTCAGCTTTTTGAGAGTTGGGTGGAGAACATCATCTCTGAAAATAGGGTCCCACAGCTGAACCCCATCAGTGTGAAATAATAAAATAAGTAGAAATCCACTAAAAGTTTTGTTTGGTTATCTTGCAATCCCGAGATAATCGTCTCCATGCTCCAAATCTATTTTAAAGCCATTTTTAAGGCATTTCGCGCATACATGAAATGAACACATTTTTCTCCAAAACTATAACAGATGCAAGCTTGTCCTGTTTGGTGGAGATGATATTTAATAAAATAAGTAGAAATCCACTAAAAGTTTTGTTTGGTTATCTTGCAATCCCGAGATAATCGTCTCCATGCTCCAAATCCATTTTAAAGCCATTTTTAAGGCATTTCGCGCATACATGAAATGAACACATTTTTCTCCAAAACTATAACAGATGCAAGCTTGTCCTGTTTGGTGGAGATGATATTTAATAAAATAAGTAGAAATCCACTAAAAGTTTTGTTTGGTTATCTTGCAATCCCGAGATAATCGTCTCCATGCTCCAAATCCATTTTAAAGCCATTTTTAAGGCATTTCGCGCATACATGAAATTAACACATTTTTCTCCAAAACTATAACAGATGCAAGCTTGTCCTGTTTGGTGGAGATGATATTTAATAAAATAAGTAGAAATCCACTAAAAGTTTTGTTTGGTTATCTTACAATCCCGAGATAATCGTCTCCATGCTCCAAATCCATTTTAAAGCCATTTTTAAGGCATTTCGCGCATACATGAAATGAACACATTTTTCTCCAAAACTATAACAGATGCAAGCTTGTCCTGTTTGGTGGAGATGATATTTAATAAAATAAGTAGAAATCCACTAAAAGTTTTGTTTGGTTATCTTGCAATCCCGAGATAATCGTCTCCATGCTCCAAATCCATTTTAAAGCCATTTTTAAGGCATTTCGCGCATACATGAAATGAACACATTTTTCTCCAAAACTATAACAGATGCAAGCTTGTCCTGTTTGGTGGAGATGATATTTAATAAAATAAGTAGAAATCCACTAAAAGTTTTGTTTGGTTATCTTGCAATCCCGAGATAATCGTCTCCATGCTCCAAATCCATTTTAAAGCCATTTCTAAGGCATTTCGCGCATACATGAAATGAACACATTTTTCTCCAAAACTATAACAGATGCAAGCTTGTCCTGTTTGGTGGAGATGATATTTAATAAAATAAGTAGAAATCCACTAAAAGTTTTGTTTGGTTATCTTGCAATCCCGAGATAATCGTCTCCATGCTCCAAATCCATTTTAAAGCCATTTTTAAGGCATTTCGCGCATACATGAAATGAACACATTTTTCTCCAAAACTATAACAGATGCAAGCTTGTCCTGTTTGGTGGAGATGATATTTAATAAAATAAGTAGAAATCCACTAAAAGTTTTGTTTGGTTATCTTACAATCCCGAGATAATCGTCTCCATGCTCCAAATCCATTTTAAAGCCATTTTTAAGGCATTTCGCGCATACATGAAATGAACACATTTTTCTCCAAAACTATAACAGATGCAAGCTTGTCCTGTTTGGTGGAGATGATATTTAATAAAATAAGTAGAAATCCACTAAAAGTTTTGTTTGGTTATCTTGCAATCCCGAGATAATCGTCTCCATGCTCCAAATCCATTTTAAAGCCATTTTTAAGGCATTTCGCGCATACATGAAATGAACACATTTTTCTCCAAAACTATAACAGATGCAAGCTTGTCCTGTTTGGTGGAGATGATATTTAATAAAATAAGTAGAAATCCACTAAAAGTTTTGTTTGGTTATCTTGCAATCCCGAGATAATCGTCTCCATGCTCCAAATCCATTTTAAAGCCATTTTTAAGGCATTTCGCGCATACATGAAATGAACACATTTTTCTCTAAAACTATAACAGATGCAAGCTTGTCCTGTTTGGTGGAGATGATATTTAATAAAATAAGTAGAAATCCACTAAAAGTTTTGTTTGGTTATCTTACAATCCCGAGATAATCGTCTCCATGCTCCAAATCCATTTTAAAGCCATTTTTAAGGCATTTCGCGCATACATGAAATGAACACATTTTTCTCCAAAACTATAACAGATGCAAGCTTGTCCTGTTTGGTGGAGATGATATTTAATAAAATAAGTAGAAATCCACTAAAAGTTTTGTTTGGTTATCTTGCAATCCCGAGATAATCGTCTCCATGCTCCAAATCCATTTTAAAGCCATTTTTAAGGCATTTCGCGCATACATGAAATGAACACATTTTTCTCCAAAACTATAACAGATGCAAGCTTGTCCTGTTTGGTGGAGATGATATTTAATAAAATAAGTAGAAATCCACTAAAAGTTTTGTTTGGTTATCTTGCAATCCCGAGATAATCGTCTCCATGCTCCAAATCCATTTTAAAGCCATTTTTAAGGCATTTCGCGCATACATGAAATGAACACATTTTTCTCCAAAACTATAACAGATGCAAGCTTGTCCTGTTTGGTGGAGATGATATTTAATAAAATAAGTAGAAATCCACTAAAAGTTTTGTTTGGTTATCTTGCAATCCCGAGATAATCGTCTCCATGCTCCAAATCCATTTTAAAGCCATTTTTAAGGCATTTCGCGCATACATGAAATGAACACATTTTTCTCCAAAACTATAACAGATGCAAGCATGTCCTGTTTGGTGGAGATGATATTTAATAAAATAAGTAGAAATCCACTAAAAGTTTTGTTTGGTTATCTTGCAATCCCGAGATAATCGTCTCCATGCTCCAAATCCATTTTAATGCCATTTTTAAGGCATTTCGCGCATACATGAAATGAACACATTTTTCTCCAAAACTATAACAGATGCAAGCTTGTCCTGTTTGGTGGAGATGATATTTAATAAAATAAGTAGAAATCCACTAAAAGTTTTGTTTGGTTATCTTGCAATCCCGAGATAATCGTCTCCATGCTCCAAATCCATTTTAAAGCCATTTTTAAGGCATTTCGCGCATACATGAAATGAACACATTTTTCTCCAAAACTATAACAGATGCAAGCTTGTCCTGTTTGGTGGAGATGATATTTAATAAAATAAGTAGAAATCCACTAAAAGTTTTGTTTTGTTATCTTGCAATCCCGAGATAATCGTCTCCATGCTCCAAATCCATTTTAAAGCCATTTTTAAGGCATTTCGCGCATACATGAAATGAACACATTTTTCTCCAAAACTATAACAGATGCAAGCTTGTCCTGTTTGGTGGAGATGATATTTAATAAAATAAGTAGAAATCCACTAAAAGTTTTGTTTGGTTATCTTGCAATCCCGAGATAATCGTCTCCATGCTCCAAATCTATTTTAAAGCCATTTTTAAGGCATTTCGCGCATACATGAAATGAACACATTTTTCTCCAAAACTATAACAGATGCAAGCTTGTCCTGTTTGGTGGAGATGATATTTAATAAAATAAGTAGAAATCCACTAAAAGTTTTGTTTGGTTATCTTGCAATCCCGAGATAATCGTCTCCATGCTCCAAATCCATTTTAAAGCCATTTTTAAGGCATTTCGCGCATACATGAAATGAACACATTTTTCTCCAAAACTATAACAGATGCAAGCTTGTCCTGTTTGGTGGAGATGATATTTAATAAAATAAGTAGAAATCCACTAAAAGTTTTGTTTGGTTATCTTGCAATCCCGAGATAATCGTCTCCATGCTCCAAATCTATTTTAAAGCCATTTTTAAGGCATTTCGCGCATACATGAAATGAACACATTTTTCTCCAAAACTATAACAGATGCAAGCTTGTCCTGTTTGGTGGAGATGATATTTAATAAAATAAGTAGAAATCCACTAAAAGTTTTGTTTGGTTATCTTGCAATCCCGAGATAATCGTCTCCATGCTCCAAATCCATTTTAAAGCCATTTTTAAGGCATTTCGCGCATACATGAAATGAACACATTTTTCTCCAAAACTATAACAGATGCAAGCTTGTCCTGTTTGGTGGAGATGATATTTAATAAAATAAGTAGAAATCCACTAAAAGTTTTGTTTGGTTATCTTGCAATCTCGAGATAATCGTCTCCATGCTTCAAATGCTATTAAAACCCATTTCTAAGGCATTTCGCGCATAAATGAAATGAACACATTTTTCTCCAAAACTATAACAGATGCAAGCTTGTCCTGTTTGGTGGAGATGATATTTAATAAAATAAGTAGAAATCCACTAAAAGTTTTGTTTGGTTATCTTGCAATCCCGAGATAATCGTCTCCATGCTCCAAATCCATTTTAAAGCCATTTTTAAGGCATTTCGCGCATACATGAAATGAACACATTTTTCTCCAAAACTATAACAGATGCAAGCTTGTCCTGTTTGGTGGAGATGATATTTAATAAAATAAGTAGAAATCCACTAAAAGTTTTGTTTGGTTATCTTGCAATCCCGAGATAATCGTCTCCATGCTCCAAATCCATTTTAAAGCCATTTTTAAGGCATTTCGCGCATACATGAAATGAACACATTTTTCTCCAAAACTATAACAGATGCAAGCTTGTCCTGTTTGGTGGAGATGATATTTAATAAAATAAGTAGAAATCCACTAAAAGTTTTGTTTGGTTATCTTGCAATCCCGAGATAATCGTCTCCATGCTCCAAATCCATTTTAAAGCCATTTTTAAGGCATTTCGCGCATACATGAAATGAACACATTTTTCTCCAAAACTATAACAGATGCAAGCTTGTCCTGTTTGGTGGAGATGATATTTAATAAAATAAGTAGAAATCCACTAAAAGTTTTGTTTGGTTATCTTGCAATCCCGAGATAATCGTCTCCATGCTCCAAATCCATTTTAAAGCCATTTTTAAGGCATTTCGCGCATACATGAAATGAACACATTTTTCTCCAAAACTATAACAGATGCAAGCTTGTCCTGTTTGGTGGAGATGATATTTAATAAAATAAGTAGAAATCCACTAAAAGTTTTGTTTGGTTATCTTGCAATCCCGAGATAATCGTCTCCATGCTCCAAATCCATTTTAAAGCCATTTTTAAGGCATTTCGCGCATACATGAAATGAACACATTTTTCTCCAAAACTATAACAGATGCAAGCTTGTCCTGTTTGGTGGAGATGATATTTAATAAAATAAGTAGAAATCCACTAAAAGTTTTGTTTGGTTATCTTGCAATCCCGAGATAATCGTCTCCATGCTCCATATCCATTTTAAAGCCATTTTTAAGGCATTTCGCGCATACATGAAATGAACACATTTTTCTCCAAAACTATAACAGATGCAAGCTTGTCCTGTTTGGTGGAGATGATATTTAATAAAATAAGTAGAAATCCACTAAAAGTTTTGTTTGGTTATCTTGCAATCCCGAGATAATCGTCTCCATGCTCCAAATCCATTTTAAAGCCATTTTTAAGGCATTTCGCGCATACATGAAATGAACACATTTTTCTCCAAAACTATAACAGATGCAAGCTTGTCCTGTTTGGTGGAGATGATATTTAATAAAATAAGTAGAAATCCACTAAAAGTTTTGTTTGGTTATCTTGCAATCCCGAGATAATCGTCTCCATGCTCCAAATCCATTTTAAAGCCATTTTTAAGGCATTTCGCGCATACATGAAATGAACACATTTTTCTCCAAAACTATAACAGATGCAAGCTTGTCCTGTTTGGTGGAGATGATATTTAATAAAATAAGTAGAAATCCACTAAAAGTTTTGTTTGGTTATCTTGCAATCCCGAGATAATCGTCTCCATGCTCCAAATCCATTTTAAAGCCATTTTTAAGGCATTTCGCGCATACATGAAATGAACACATTTTTCTCCAAAACTATAACAGATGCAAGCTTGTCCTGTTTGGTGGAGATGATATTTAATAAAATAAGTAGAAATCCACTAAAAGTTTTGTTTGGTTATCTTGCAATCCCGAGATAATCGTCTCCATGCTCCAAATCCATTTTAAAGCCATTTTTAAGGCATTTCGCGCATACATGAAATGAACACATTTTTCTCCAAAACTATAACAGATGCAAGCTTGTCCTGTTTGGTGGAGATGATATTTAATAAAATAAGTAGAAATCCACTAAAAGTTTTGTTTGGTTATCTTGCAATCCCGAGATAATCGTCTCCATGCTCCAAATCCATTTTAAAGCCATTTTTAAGGCATTTCGCGCATACATGAAATGAACACATTTTTCTCCAAAACTATAACAGATGCAAGCTTGTCCTGTTTGGTGGAGATGATATTTAATAAAATAAGTAGAAATCCACTAAAAGTTTTGTTTGGTTATCTTGCAATCCCGAGATAATCGTCTCCATGCTCCAAATCCATTTTAAAGCCATTTTTAAGGCATTTCGCGCATACATGAAATGAACACATTTTTCTCCAAAACTATAACAGATGCAAGCTTGTCCTGTTTGGTGGAGATGATATTTAATAAAATAAGTAGAAATCCACTAAAAGTTTTGTTTGGTTATCTTGCAATCTCGAGATAATCGTCTCCATGCTTCAAATGCTATTAAAACCCATTTCTAAGGCATTTCGCGCATAAATGAAATGAACACATTTTTCTCCAAAACTATAACAGATGCAAGCTTGTCCTGTTTGGTGGAGATGATATTTAATAAAATAAGTAGAAATCCACTAAAAGTTTTGTTTGGTTATCTTGCAATCCCGAGATAATCGTCTCCATGCTCCAAATCCATTTTAAAGCCATTTTTAAGGCATTTCGCGCATACATGAAATGAACACATTTTTCTCCAAAACTATAACAGATGCAAGCTTGTCCTGTTTGGTGGAGATGATATTTAATAAAATAAGTAGAAATCCACTAAAAGTTTTGTTTGGTTATCTTGCAATCCCGAGATAATCGTCTCCATGCTCCAAATCCATTTTAAAGCCATTTTTAAGGCATTTCGCGCATACATGAAATGAACACATTTTTCTCCAAAACTATAACAGATACAAGCTTGTCCTGTTTGGTGGAGATGATATTTAATAAAATAAGTAGAAATCCACTAAAAGTTTTGTTTGGTTATCTTGCAATCCCGAGATAATCGTCTCCATGCTCCAAATCCATTTTAAAGCCATTTTTAAGGCATTTCGCGCATACATGAAATGAACACATTTTTCTCCAAAACTATAACAGATGCAAGCTTGTCCTGTTTGGTGGAGATGATATTTAATAAAATAAGTAGAAATCCACTAAAAGTTTTGTTTGGTTATCTTGCAATCCCGAGATAATCGTCTCCATGCTCCAAATCCATTTTAAAGCCATTTTTAAGGCATTTCGCGCATACATGAAATGAACACATTTTTCTCCAAAACTATAACAGATGCAAGCTTGTCCTGTTTGGTGGAGATGATATTTAATAAAATAAGTAGAAATCCACTAAAAGTTTTGTTTGGTTATCTTGCAATCCCGAGATAATCGTCTCCATGCTCCAAATCCATTTTAAAGCCATTTTTAAGGCATTTCGCGCATACATGAAATGAACACATTTTTCTCCAAAACTATAACAGATGCAAGCTTGTCCTGTTTGGTGGAGATGATATTTAATAAAATAAGTAGAAATCCACTAAAAGTTTTGTTTGGTTATCTTGCAATCCCGAGATAATCGTCTCCATGCTCCATATCCATTTTAAAGCCATTTTTAAGGCATTTCGCGCATACATGAAATGAACACATTTTTCTCCAAAACTATAACAGATGCAAGCTTGTCCTGTTTGGTGGAGATGATATTTAATAAAATAAGTAGAAATCCACTAAAAGTTTTGTTTGGTTATCTTGCAATCCCGAGATAATCGTCTCCATGCTCCAAATCCATTTTAAAGCCATTTTTAAGGCATTTCGCGCATACATGAAATGAACACATTTTTCTCCAAAACTATAACAGATGCAAGCTTGTCCTGTTTGGTGGAGATGATATTTAATAAAATAAGTAGAAATCCACTAAAAGTTTTGTTTGGTTATCTTGCAATCCCGAGATAATCGTCTCCATGCTCCAAATCCATTTTAAAGCCATTTTTAAGGCATTTCGCGCATACATGAAATGAACACATTTTTCTCCAAAACTATAACAGATGCAAGCTTGTCCTGTTTGGTGGAGATGATATTTAATAAAATAAGTAGAAATCCACTAAAAGTTTTGTTTGGTTATCTTGCAATCCCGAGATAATCGTCTCCATGCTCCAAATCCATTTTAAAGCCATTTTTAAGGCATTTCGCGCATACATGAAATGAACACATTTTTCTCCAAAACTATAACAGATGCAAGCTTGTCCTGTTTGGTGGAGATGATATTTAATAAAATAAGTAGAAATCCACTAAAAGTTTTGTTTGGTTATCTTGCAATCCCGAGATAATCGTCTCCATGCTCCAAATCCATTTTAAAGCCATTTTTAAGGCATTTCGCGCATACATGAAATGAACACATTTTTCTCCAAAACTATAACAGATGCAAGCTTGTCCTGTTTGGTGGAGATGATATTTAATAAAATAAGTAGAAATCCACTAAAAGTTTTGTTTGGTTATCTTGCAATCCCGAGATAATCGTCTCCATGCTCCAAATCCATTTTAAAGCCATTTTTAAGGCATTTCGCGCATACATGAAATGAACACATTTTTCTCCAAAACTATAACAGATGCAAGCTTGTCCTGTTTGGTGGAGATGATATTTAATAAAATAAGTAGAAATCCACTAAAAGTTTTGTTTGGTTATCTTGCAATCCCGAGATAATCGTCTCCATGCTCCAAATCCATTTTAAAGCCATTTTTAAGGCATTTCGCGCATACATGAAATGAACACATTTTTCTCCAAAACTATAACAGATGCAAGCTTGTCCTGTTTGGTGGAGATGATATTTAATAAAATAAGTAGAAATCCACTAAAAGTTTTGTTTGGTTATCTTGCAATCCCGAGATAATCGTCTCCATGCTCCAAATCCATTTTAAAGCCATTTTTAAGGCATTTCGCGCATACATGAAATGAACACATTTTTCTCCAAAACTATAACAGATGCAAGCTTGTCCTGTTTGGTGGAGATGATATTTAATAAAATAAGTAGAAATCCACTAAAAGTTTTGTTTGGTTATCTTGCAATCCCGAGATAATCGTCTCCATGCTCCAAATCCATTTTAAAGCCATTTTTAAGGCATTTCGCGCATACATGAAATGAACACATTTTTCTCCAAAACTATAACAGATGCAAGCTTGTCCTGTTTGGTGGAGATGATATTTAATAAAATAAGTAGAAATCCACTAAAAGTTTTGTTTGGTTATCTTGCAATCCCGAGATAATCGTCTCCATGCTCCAAATCCATTTTAAAGCCATTTTTAAGGCATTTCGCGCATACATGAAATGAACACATTTTTCTCCAAAACTATAACAGATGCAAGCTTGTCCTGTTTGGTGGAGATGATATTTAATAAAATAAGTAGAAATCCACTAAAAGTTTTGTTTGGTTATCTTGCAATCCCGAGATAATCGTCTCCATGCTCCAAATCCATTTTAAAGCCATTTTTAAGGCATTTCGCGCATACATGAAATGAACACATTTTTCTCCAAAACTATAACAGATGCAAGCTTGTCCTGTTTGGTGGAGATGATATTTAATAAAATAAGTAGAAATCCACTAAAAGTTTTGTTTGGTTATCTTGCAATCCCGAGATAATCGTCTCCATGCTCCAAATCCATTTTAAAGCCATTTTTAAGGCATTTCGCGCATACATGAAATGAACACATTTTTCTCCAAAACTATAACAGATGCAAGCTTGTCCTGTTTGGTGGAGATGATATTTAATAAAATAAGTAGAAATCCACTAAAAGTTTTGTTTGGTTATCTTGCAATCCCGAGATAATCGTCTCCATGCTCCAAATCCATTTTAAAGCCATTTTTAAGGCATTTCGCGCATACATGAAATGAACACATTTTTCTCCAAAACTATAACAGATGCAAGCTTGTCCTGTTTGGTGGAGATGATATTTAATAAAATAAGTAGAAATCCACTAAAAGTTTTGTTTGGTTATCTTGCAATCCCGAGATAATCGTCTCCATGCTCCAAATCCATTTTAAAGCCATTTTTAAGGCATTTCGCGCATACATGAAATGAACACATTTTTCTCCAAAACTATAACAGATGCAAGCTTGTCCTGTTTGGTGGAGATGATATTTAATAAAATAAGTAGAAATCCACTAAAAGTTTTGTTTGGTTATCTTGCAATCCCGAGATAATCGTCTCCATGCTCCAAATCCATTTTAAAGCCATTTTTAAGGCATTTCGCGCATACATGAAATGAACACATTTTTCTCCAAAACTATAACAGATGCAAGCTTGTCCTGTTTGGTGGAGATGATATTTAATAAAATAAGTAGAAATCCACTAAAAGTTTTGTTTGGTTATCTTGCAATCCCGAGATAATCGTCTCCATGCTCCAAATCCATTTTAAAGCCATTTTTAAGGCATTTCGCGCATACATGAAATGAACACATTTTTCTCCAAAACTATAACAGATGCAAGCTTGTCCTGTTTGGTGGAGATGATATTTAATAAAATAAGTAGAAATCCACTAAAAGTTTTGTTTGGTTATCTTGCAATCCCGAGATAATCGTCTCCATGCTCCAAATCCATTTTAAAGCCATTTTTAAGGCATTTCGCGCATACATGAAATGAACACATTTTTCTCCAAAACTATAACAGATGCAAGCTTGTCCTGTTTGGTGGAGATGATATTTAATAAAATAAGTAGAAATCCACTAAAAGTTTTGTTTGGTTATCTTGCAATCCCGAGATAATCGTCTCCATGCTCCAAATCCATTTTAAAGCCATTTTTAAGGCATTTCGCGCATACATGAAATGAACACATTTTTCTCCAAAACTATAACAGATGCAAGCTTGTCCTGTTTGGTGGAGATGATATTTAATAAAATAAGTAGAAATCCACTAAAAGTTTTGTTTGGTTATCTTGCAATCCCGAGATAATCGTCTCCATGCTCCAAATCCATTTTAAAGCCATTTTTAAGGCATTTCGCGCATACATGAAATGAACACATTTTTCTCCAAAACTATAACAGATGCAAGCTTGTCCTGTTTGGTGGAGATGATATTTAATAAAATAAGTAGAAATCCACTAAAAGTTTTGTTTGGTTATCTTGCAATCCCGAGATAATCGTCTCCATGCTCCAAATCCATTTTAAAGCCATTTTTAAGGCATTTCGCGCATACATGAAATGAACACATTTTTCTCCAAAACTATAACAGATGCAAGCTTGTCCTGTTTGGTGGAGATGATATTTAATAAAATAAGTAGAAATCCACTAAAAGTTTTGTTTGGTTATCTTGCAATCCCGAGATAATCGTCTCCATGCTCCAAATCCATTTTAAAGCCATTTTTAAGGCATTTCGCGCATACATGAAATGAACACATTTTTCTCCAAAACTATAACAGATGCAAGCTTGTCCTGTTTGGTGGAGATGATATTTAATAAAATAAGTAGAAATCCACTAAAAGTTTTGTTTGGTTATCTTGCAATCCCGAGATAATCGTCTCCATGCTCCAAATCCATTTTAAAGCCATTTTTAAGGCATTTCGCGCATACATGAAATGAACACATTTTTCTCCAAAACTATAACAGATGCAAGCTTGTCCTGTTTGGTGGAGATGATATTTAATAAAATAAGTAGAAATCCACTAAAAGTTTTGTTTGGTTATCTTGCAATCCCGAGATAATCGTCTCCATGCTCCAAATCCATTTTAAAGCCATTTTTAAGGCATTTCGCGCATACATGAAATGAACACATTTTTCTCCAAAACTATAACAGATGCAAGCTTGTCCTGTTTGGTGGAGATGATATTTAATAAAATAAGTAGAAATCCACTAAAAGTTTTGTTTGGTTATCTTGCAATCCCGAGATAATCGTCTCCATGCTCCAAATCCATTTTAAAGCCATTTTTAAGGCATTTCGCGCATACATGAAATGAACACATTTTTCTCCAAAACTATAACAGATGCAAGCTTGTCCTGTTTGGTGGAGATGATATTTAATAAAATAAGTAGAAATCCACTAAAAGTTTTGTTTGGTTATCTTGCAATCCCGAGATAATCGTCTCCATGCTCCAAATCCATTTTAAAGCCATTTTTAAGGCATTTCGCGCATACATGAAATGAACACATTTTTCTCCAAAACTATAACAGATGCAAGCTTGTCCTGTTTGGTGGAGATGATATTTAATAAAATAAGTAGAAATCCACTAAAAGTTTTGTTTGGTTATCTTGCAATCCCGAGATAATCGTCTCCATGCTCCAAATCCATTTTAAAGCCATTTTTAAGGCATTTCGCGCATACATGAAATGAACACATTTTTCTCCAAAACTATAACAGATGCAAGCTTGTCCTGTTTGGTGGAGATGATATTTAATAAAATAAGTAGAAATCCACTAAAAGTTTTGTTTGGTTATCTTGCAATCCCGAGATAATCGTCTCCATGCTCCAAATCCATTTTAAAGCCATTTTTAAGGCATTTCGCGCATACATGAAATGAACACATTTTTCTCCAAAACTATAACAGATGCAAGCTTGTCCTGTTTGGTGGAGATGATATTTAATAAAATAAGTAGAAATCCACTAAAAGTTTTGTTTGGTTATCTTGCAATCCCGAGATAATCGTCTCCATGCTCCAAATCCATTTTAAAGCCATTTTTAAGGCATTTCGCGCATACATGAAATGAACACATTTTTCTCCAAAACTATAACAGATGCAAGCTTGTCCTGTTTGGTGGAGATGATATTTAATAAAATAAGTAGAAATCCACTAAAAGTTTTGTTTGGTTATCTTGCAATCCCGAGATAATCGTCTCCATGCTCCAAATCCATTTTAAAGCCATTTTTAAGGCATTTCGCGCATACATGAAATGAACACATTTTTCTCCAAAACTATAACAGATGCAAGCTTGTCCTGTTTGGTGGAGATGATATTTAATAAAATAAGTAGAAATCCACTAAAAGTTTTGTTTGGTTATCTTGCAATCCCGAGATAATCGTCTCCATGCTCCAAATCCATTTTAAAGCCATTTTTAAGGCATTTCGCGCATACATGAAATGAACACATTTTTCTCCAAAACTATAACAGATGCAAGCTTGTCCTGTTTGGTGGAGATGATATTTAATAAAATAAGTAGAAATCCACTAAAAGTTTTGTTTGGTTATCTTGCAATCCCGAGATAATCGTCTCCATGCTCCAAATCCATTTTAAAGCCATTTTTAAGGCATTTCGCGCATACATGAAATGAACACATTTTTCTCCAAAACTATAACAGATGCAAGCTTGTCCTGTTTGGTGGAGATGATATTTAATAAAATAAGTAGAAATCCACTAAAAGTTTTGTTTGGTTATCTTGCAATCCCGAGATAATCGTCTCCATGCTCCAAATCCATTTTAAAGCCATTTTTAAGGCATTTCGCGCATACATGAAATGAACACATTTTTCTCCAAAACTATAACAGATGCAAGCTTGTCCTGTTTGGTGTAGATGATATTTAATAAAATAAGTAGAAATCCACTAAAAGTTTTGTTTGGTTATCTTGCAATCCCGAGATAATCGTCTCCATGCTCCAAATCCATTTTAAAGCCATTTTTAAGGCATTTCGCGCATACATGAAATGAACACATTTTTCTCCAAAACTATAACAGATGCAAGCTTGTCCTGTTTGGTGGAGATGATATTTAATAAAATAAGTAGAAATCCACTAAAAGTTTTGTTTGGTTATCTTGCAATCCCGAGATAATCGTCTCCATGCTCCAAATCCATTTTAAAGCCATTTTTAAGGCATTTCGCGCATACATGAAATGAACACATTTTTCTCCAAAACTATAACAGATGCAAGCTTGTCCTGTTTGGTGGAGATGATATTTAATAAAATAAGTAGAAATCCACTAAAAGTTTTGTTTGGTTATCTTGCAATCCCGAGATAATCGTCTCCATGCTCCAAATCCATTTTAAAGCCATTTTTAAGGCATTTCGCGCATACATGAAATGAACACATTTTTCTCCAAAACTATAACAGATGCAAGCTTGTCCTGTTTGGTGGAGATGATATTTAATAAAATAAGTAGAAATCCACTAAAAGTTTTGTTTGGTTATCTTGCAATCCCGAGATAATCGTCTCCATGCTCCAAATCCATTTTAAAGCCATTTTTAAGGCATTTCGCGCATACATGAAATGAACACATTTTTCTCCAAAACTATAACAGATGCAAGCTTGTCCTGTTTGGTGGAGATGATATTTAATAAAATAAGTAGAAATCCACTAAAAGTTTTGTTTGGTTATCTTGCAATCCCGAGATAATCGTCTCCATGCTCCAAATCCATTTTAAAGCCATTTTTAAGGCATTTCGCGCATACATGAAATGAACACATTTTTCTCCAAAACTATAACAGATGCAAGCTTGTCCTGTTTGGTGGAGATGATATTTAATAAAATAAGTAGAAATCCACTAAAAGTTTTGTTTGGTTATCTTGCAATCCCGAGATAATCGTCTCCATGCTCCAAATCCATTTTAAAGCCATTTTTAAGGCATTTCGCGCATACATGAAATGAACACATTTTTCTCCAAAACTATAACAGATGCAAGCTTGTCCTGTTTGGTGGAGATGATATTTAATAAAATAAGTAGAAATCCACTAAAAGTTTTGTTTGGTTATCTTGCAATCCCGAGATAATCGTCTCCATGCTCCAAATCCATTTTAAAGCCATTTTTAAGGCATTTCGCGCATACATGAAATGAACACATTTTTCTCCAAAACTATAACAGATGCAAGCTTGTCCTGTTTGGTGGAGATGATATTTAATAAAATAAGTAGAAATCCACTAAAAGTTTTGTTTGGTTATCTTGCAATCCCGAGATAATCGTCTCCATGCTCCAAATCCATTTTAAAGCCATTTTTAAGGCATTTCGCGCATACATGAAATGAACACATTTTTCTCCAAAACTATAACAGATGCAAGCTTGTCCTGTTTGGTGGAGATGATATTTAATAAAATAAGTAGAAATCCACTAAAAGTTTTGTTTGGTTATCTTGCAATCCCGAGATAATCGTCTCCATGCTCCAAATCCATTTTAAAGCCATTTTTAAGGCATTTCGCGCATACATGAAATGAACACATTTTTCTCCAAAACTATAACAGATGCAAGCTTGTCCTGTTTGGTGGAGATGATATTTAATAAAATAAGTAGAAATCCACTAAAAGTTTTGTTTGGTTATCTTGCAATCCCGAGATAATCGTCTCCATGCTCCAAATCCATTTTAAAGCCATTTTTAAGGCATTTCGCGCATACATGAAATGAACACATTTTTCTCCAAAACTATAACAGATGCAAGCTTGTCCTGTTTGGTGGAGATGATATTTAATAAAATAAGTAGAAATCCACTAAAAGTTTTGTTTGGTTATCTTGCAATCCCGAGATAATCGTCTCCATGCTCCAAATCCATTTTAAAGCCATTTTTAAGGCATTTCGCGCATACATGAAATGAACACATTTTTCTCCAAAACTATAACAGATGCAAGCTTGTCCTGTTTGGTGGAGATGATATTTAATAAAATAAGTAGAAATCCACTAAAAGTTTTGTTTGGTTATCTTGCAATCCCGAGATAATCGTCTCCATGCTCCAAATCCATTTTAAAGCCATTTTTAAGGCATTTCGCGCATACATGAAATGAACACATTTTTCTCCAAAACTATAACAGATGCAAGCTTGTCCTGTTTGGTGGAGATGATATTTAATAAAATAAGTAGAAATCCACTAAAAGTTTTGTTTGGTTATCTTGCAATCCCGAGATAATCGTCTCCATGCTCCAAATCCATTTTAAAGCCATTTTTAAGGCATTTCGCGCATACATGAAATGAACACATTTTTCTCCAAAACTATAACAGATGCAAGCTTGTCCTGTTTGGTGGAGATGATATTTAATAAAATAAGTAGAAATCCACTAAAAGTTTTGTTTGGTTATCTTGCAATCCCGAGATAATCGTCTCCATGCTCCAAATCCATTTTAAAGCCATTTTTAAGGCATTTCGCGCATACATGAAATGAACACATTTTTCTCCAAAACTATAACAGATGCAAGCTTGTCCTGTTTGGTGGAGATGATATTTAATAAAATAAGTAGAAATCCACTAAAAGTTTTGTTTGGTTATCTTGCAATCCCGAGATAATCGTCTCCATGCTCCAAATCCATTTTAAAGCCATTTTTAAGGCATTTCGCGCATACATGAAATGAACACATTTTTCTCCAAAACTATAACAGATGCAAGCTTGTCCTGTTTGGTGGAGATGATATTTAATAAAATAAGTAGAAATCCACTAAAAGTTTTGTTTGGTTATCTTGCAATCCCGAGATAATCGTCTCCATGCTCCAAATCCATTTTAAAGCCATTTTTAAGGCATTTCGCGCATACATGAAATGAACACATTTTTCTCCAAAACTATAACAGATGCAAGCTTGTCCTGTTTGGTGGAGATGATATTTAATAAAATAAGTAGAAATCCACTAAAAGTTTTGTTTGGTTATCTTGCAATCCCGAGATAATCGTCTCCATGCTCCAAATCCATTTTAAAGCCATTTTTAAGGCATTTCGCGCATACATGAAATGAACACATTTTTCTCCAAAACTATAACAGATGCAAGCTTGTCCTGTTTGGTGGAGATGATATTTAATAAAATAAGTAGAAATCCACTAAAAGTTTTGTTTGGTTATCTTGCAATCCCGAGATAATCGTCTCCATGCTCCAAATCCATTTTAAAGCCATTTTTAAGGCATTTCGCGCATACATGAAATGAACACATTTTTCTCCAAAACTATAACAGATGCAAGCTTGTCCTGTTTGGTGGAGATGATATTTAATAAAATAAGTAGAAATCCACTAAAAGTTTTGTTTGGTTATCTTGCAATCCCGAGATAATCGTCTCCATGCTCCAAATCCATTTTAAAGCCATTTTTAAGGCATTTCGCGCATACATGAAATGAACACATTTTTCTCCAAAACTATAACAGATGCAAGCTTGTCCTGTTTGGTGGAGATGATATTTAATAAAATAAGTAGAAATCCACTAAAAGTTTTGTTTGGTTATCTTGCAATCCCGAGATAATCGTCTCCATGCTCCAAATCCATTTTAAAGCCATTTTTAAGGCATTTCGCGCATACATGAAATGAACACATTTTTCTCCAAAACTATAACAGATGCAAGCTTGTCCTGTTTGGTGGAGATGATATTTAATAAAATAAGTAGAAATCCACTAAAAGTTTTGTTTGGTTATCTTGCAATCCCGAGATAATCGTCTCCATGCTCCAAATCCATTTTAAAGCCATTTTTAAGGCATTTCGCGCATACATGAAATGAACACATTTTTCTCCAAAACTATAACAGATGCAAGCTTGTCCTGTTTGGTGGAGATGATATTTAATAAAATAAGTAGAAATCCACTAAAAGTTTTGTTTGGTTATCTTGCAATCCCGAGATAATCGTCTCCATGCTCCAAATCCATTTTAAAGCCATTTTTAAGGCATTTCGCGCATACATGAAATGAACACATTTTTCTCCAAAACTATAACAGATGCAAGCTTGTCCTGTTTGGTGGAGATGATATTTAATAAAATAAGTAGAAATCCACTAAAAGTTTTGTTTGGTTATCTTGCAATCCCGAGATAATCGTCTCCATGCTCCAAATCCATTTTAAAGCCATTTTTAAGGCATTTCGCGCATACATGAAATGAACACATTTTTCTCCAAAACTATAACAGATGCAAGCTTGTCCTGTTTGGTGGAGATGATATTTAATAAAATAAGTAGAAATCCACTAAAAGTTTTGTTTGGTTATCTTGCAATCCCGAGATAATCGTCTCCATGCTCCAAATCCATTTTAAAGCCATTTTTAAGGCATTTCGCGCATACATGAAATGAACACATTTTTCTCCAAAACTATAACAGATGCAAGCTTGTCCTGTTTGGTGGAGATGATATTTAATAAAATAAGTAGAAATCCACTAAAAGTTTTGTTTGGTTATCTTGCAATCCCGAGATAATCGTCTCCATGCTCCAAATCCATTTTAAAGCCATTTTTAAGGCATTTCGCGCATACATGAAATGAACACATTTTTCTCCAAAACTATAACAGATGCAAGCTTGTCCTGTTTGGTGGAGATGATATTTAATAAAATAAGTAGAAATCCACTAAAAGTTTTGTTTGGTTATCTTGCAATCCCGAGATAATCGTCTCCATGCTCCAAATCCATTTTAAAGCCATTTTTAAGGCATTTCGCGCATACATGAAATGAACACATTTTTCTCCAAAACTATAACAGATGCAAGCTTGTCCTGTTTGGTGGAGATGATATTTAATAAAATAAGTAGAAATCCACTAAAAGTTTTGTTTGGTTATCTTGCAATCCCGAGATAATCGTCTCCATGCTCCAAATCCATTTTAAAGCCATTTTTAAGGCATTTCGCGCATACATGAAATGAACACATTTTTCTCCAAAACTATAACAGATGCAAGCTTGTCCTGTTTGGTGGAGATGATATTTAATAAAATAAGTAGAAATCCACTAAAAGTTTTGTTTGGTTATCTTGCAATCCCGAGATAATCGTCTCCATGCTCCAAATCCATTTTAAAGCCATTTTTAAGGCATTTCGCGCATACATGAAATGAACACATTTTTCTCCAAAACTATAACAGATGCAAGCTTGTCCTGTTTGGTGGAGATGATATTTAATAAAATAAGTAGAAATCCACTAAAAGTTTTGTTTGGTTATCTTGCAATCCCGAGATAATCGTCTCCATGCTCCAAATCCATTTTAAAGCCATTTTTAAGGCATTTCGCGCATACATGAAATGAACACATTTTTCTCCAAAACTATAACAGATGCAAGCTTGTCCTGTTTGGTGGAGATGATATTTAATAAAATAAGTAGAAATCCACTAAAAGTTTTGTTTGGTTATCTTGCAATCCCGAGATAATCGTCTCCATGCTCCAAATCCATTTTAAAGCCATTTTTAAGGCATTTCGCGCATACATGAAATGAACACATTTTTCTCCAAAACTATAACAGATGCAAGCTTGTCCTGTTTGGTGGAGATGATATTTAATAAAATAAGTAGAAATCCACTAAAAGTTTTGTTTGGTTATCTTGCAATCCCGAGATAATCGTCTCCATGCTCCAAATCCATTTTAAAGCCATTTTTAAGGCATTTCGCGCATACATGAAATGAACACATTTTTCTCCAAAACTATAACAGATGCAAGCTTGTCCTGTTTGGTGGAGATGATATTTAATAAAATAAGTAGAAATCCACTAAAAGTTTTGTTTGGTTATCTTGCAATCCCGAGATAATCGTCTCCATGCTCCAAATCCATTTTAAAGCCATTTTTAAGGCATTTCGCGCATACATGAAATGAACACATTTTTCTCCAAAACTATAACAGATGCAAGCTTGTCCTGTTTGGTGGAGATGATATTTAATAAAATAAGTAGAAATCCACTAAAAGTTTTGTTTGGTTATCTTGCAATCCCGAGATAATCGTCTCCATGCTCCAAATCCATTTTAAAGCCATTTTTAAGGCATTTCGCGCATACATGAAATGAACACATTTTTCTCCAAAACTATAACAGATGCAAGCTTGTCCTGTTTGGTGGAGATGATATTTAATAAAATAAGTAGAAATCCACTAAAAGTTTTGTTTGGTTATCTTGCAATCCCGAGATAATCGTCTCCATGCTCCAAATCCATTTTAAAGCCATTTTTAAGGCATTTCGCGCATACATGAAATGAACACATTTTTCTCCAAAACTATAACAGATGCAAGCTTGTCCTGTTTGGTGGAGATGATATTTAATAAAATAAGTAGAAATCCACTAAAAGTTTTGTTTGGTTATCTTGCAATCCCGAGATAATCGTCTCCATGCTCCAAATCCATTTTAAAGCCATTTTTAAGGCATTTCGCGCATACATGAAATGAACACATTTTTCTCCAAAACTATAACAGATGCAAGCTTGTCCTGTTTGGTGGAGATGATATTTAATAAAATAAGTAGAAATCCACTAAAAGTTTTGTTTGGTTATCTTGCAATCCCGAGATAATCGTCTCCATGCTCCAAATCCATTTTAAAGCCATTTTTAAGGCATTTCGCGCATACATGAAATGAACACATTTTTCTCCAAAACTATAACAGATGCAAGCTTGTCCTGTTTGGTGGAGATGATATTTAATAAAATAAGTAGAAATCCACTAAAAGTTTTGTTTGGTTATCTTGCAATCCCGAGATAATCGTCTCCATGCTCCAAATCCATTTTAAAGCCATTTTTAAGGCATTTCGCGCATACATGAAATGAACACATTTTTCTCCAAAACTATAACAGATGCAAGCTTGTCCTGTTTGGTGGAGATGATATTTAATAAAATAAGTAGAAATCCACTAAAAGTTTTGTTTGGTTATCTTGCAATCCCGAGATAATCGTCTCCATGCTCCAAATCCATTTTAAAGCCATTTTTAAGGCATTTCGCGCATACATGAAATGAACACATTTTTCTCCAAAACTATAACAGATGCAAGCTTGTCCTGTTTGGTGGAGATGATATTTAATAAAATAAGTAGAAATCCACTAAAAGTTTTGTTTGGTTATCTTGCAATCCCGAGATAATCGTCTCCATGCTCCAAATCCATTTTAAAGCCATTTTTAAGGCATTTCGCGCATACATGAAATGAACACATTTTTCTCCAAAACTATAACAGATGCAAGCTTGTCCTGTTTGGTGGAGATGATATTTAATAAAATAAGTAGAAATCCACTAAAAGTTTTGTTTGGTTATCTTGCAATCCCGAGATAATCGTCTCCATGCTCCAAATCCATTTTAAAGCCATTTTTAAGGCATTTCGCGCATACATGAAATGAACACATTTTTCTCCAAAACTATAACAGATGCAAGCTTGTCCTGTTTGGTGGAGATGATATTTAATAAAATAAGTAGAAATCCACTAAAAGTTTTGTTTGGTTATCTTGCAATCCCGAGATAATCGTCTCCATGCTCCAAATCCATTTTAAAGCCATTTTTAAGGCATTTCGCGCATACATGAAATGAACACATTTTTCTCCAAAACTATAACAGATGCAAGCTTGTCCTGTTTGGTGGAGATGATATTTAATAAAATAAGTAGAAATCCACTAAAAGTTTTGTTTGGTTATCTTGCAATCCCGAGATAATCGTCTCCATGCTCCAAATCCATTTTAAAGCCATTTTTAAGGCATTTCGCGCATACATGAAATGAACACATTTTTCTCCAAAACTATAACAGATGCAAGCTTGTCCTGTTTGGTGGAGATGATATTTAATAAAATAAGTAGAAATCCACTAAAAGTTTTGTTTGGTTATCTTGCAATCCCGAGATAATCGTCTCCATGCTCCAAATCCATTTTAAAGCCATTTTTAAGGCATTTCGCGCATACATGAAATGAACACATTTTTCTCCAAAACTATAACAGATGCAAGCTTGTCCTGTTTGGTGGAGATGATATTTAATAAAATAAGTAGAAATCCACTAAAAGTTTTGTTTGGTTATCTTGCAATCCCGAGATAATCGTCTCCATGCTCCAAATCCATTTTAAAGCCATTTTTAAGGCATTTCGCGCATACATGAAATGAACACATTTTTCTCCAAAACTATAACAGATGCAAGCTTGTCCTGTTTGGTGGAGATGATATTTAATAAAATAAGTAGAAATCCACTAAAAGTTTTGTTTGGTTATCTTGCAATCCCGAGATAATCGTCTCCATGCTCCAAATCCATTTTAAAGCCATTTTTAAGGCATTTCGCGCATACATGAAATGAACACATTTTTCTCCAAAACTATAACAGATGCAAGCTTGTCCTGTTTGGTGGAGATGATATTTAATAAAATAAGTAGAAATCCACTAAAAGTTTTGTTTGGTTATCTTGCAATCCCGAGATAATCGTCTCCATGCTCCAAATCCATTTTAAAGCCATTTTTAAGGCATTTCGCGCATACATGAAATGAACACATTTTTCTCCAAAACTATAACAGATGCAAGCTTGTCCTGTTTGGTGGAGATGATATTTAATAAAATAAGTAGAAATCCACTAAAAGTTTTGTTTGGTTATCTTGCAATCCCGAGATAATCGTCTCCATGCTCCAAATCCATTTTAAAGCCATTTTTAAGGCATTTCGCGCATACATGAAATGAACACATTTTTCTCCAAAACTATAACAGATGCAAGCTTGTCCTGTTTGGTGGAGATGATATTTAATAAAATAAGTAGAAATCCACTAAAAGTTTTGTTTGGTTATCTTGCAATCCCGAGATAATCGTCTCCATGCTCCAAATCCATTTTAAAGCCATTTTTAAGGCATTTCGCGCATACATGAAATGAACACATTTTTCTCCAAAACTATAACAGATGCAAGCTTGTCCTGTTTGGTGGAGATGATATTTAATAAAATAAGTAGAAATCCACTAAAAGTTTTGTTTGGTTATCTTGCAATCCCGAGATAATCGTCTCCATGCTCCAAATCCATTTTAAAGCCATTTTTAAGGCATTTCGCGCATACATGAAATGAACACATTTTTCTCCAAAACTATAACAGATGCAAGCTTGTCCTGTTTGGTGGAGATGATATTTAATAAAATAAGTAGAAATCCACTAAAAGTTTTGTTTGGTTATCTTGCAATCCCGAGATAATCGTCTCCATGCTCCAAATCCATTTTAAAGCCATTTTTAAGGCATTTCGCGCATACATGAAATGAACACATTTTTCTCCAAAACTATAACAGATGCAAGCTTGTCCTGTTTGGTGGAGATGATATTTAATAAAATAAGTAGAAATCCACTAAAAGTTTTGTTTGGTTATCTTGCAATCCCGAGATAATCGTCTCCATGCTCCAAATCCATTTTAAAGCCATTTTTAAGGCATTTCGCGCATACATGAAATGAACACATTTTTCTCCAAAACTATAACAGATGCAAGCTTGTCCTGTTTGGTGGAGATGATATTTAATAAAATAAGTAGAAATCCACTAAAAGTTTTGTTTGGTTATCTTGCAATCCCGAGATAATCGTCTCCATGCTCCAAATCCATTTTAAAGCCATTTTTAAGGCATTTCGCGCATACATGAAATGAACACATTTTTCTCCAAAACTATAACAGATGCAAGCTTGTCCTGTTTGGTGGAGATGATATTTAATAAAATAAGTAGAAATCCACTAAAAGTTTTGTTTGGTTATCTTGCAATCCCGAGATAATCGTCTCCATGCTCCAAATCCATTTTAAAGCCATTTTTAAGGCATTTCGCGCATACATGAAATGAACACATTTTTCTCCAAAACTATAACAGATGCAAGCTTGTCCTGTTTGGTGGAGATGATATTTAATAAAATAAGTAGAAATCCACTAAAAGTTTTGTTTGGTTATCTTGCAATCCCGAGATAATCGTCTCCATGCTCCAAATCCATTTTAAAGCCATTTTTAAGGCATTTCGCGCATACATGAAATGAACACATTTTTCTCCAAAACTATAACAGATGCAAGCTTGTCCTGTTTGGTGGAGATGATATTTAATAAAATAAGTAGAAATCCACTAAAAGTTTTGTTTGGTTATCTTGCAATCCCGAGATAATCGTCTCCATGCTCCAAATCCATTTTAAAGCCATTTTTAAGGCATTTCGCGCATACATGAAATGAACACATTTTTCTCCAAAACTATAACAGATGCAAGCTTGTCCTGTTTGGTGGAGATGATATTTAATAAAATAAGTAGAAATCCACTAAAAGTTTTGTTTGGTTATCTTGCAATCCCGAGATAATCGTCTCCATGCTCCAAATCCATTTTAAAGCCATTTTTAAGGCATTTCGCGCATACATGAAATGAACACATTTTTCTCCAAAACTATAACAGATGCAAGCTTGTCCTGTTTGGTGGAGATGATATTTAATAAAATAAGTAGAAATCCACTAAAAGTTTTGTTTGGTTATCTTGCAATCCCGAGATAATCGTCTCCATGCTCCAAATCCATTTTAAAGCCATTTTTAAGGCATTTCGCGCATACATGAAATGAACACATTTTTCTCCAAAACTATAACAGATGCAAGCTTGTCCTGTTTGGTGGAGATGATATTTAATAAAATAAGTAGAAATCCACTAAAAGTTTTGTTTGGTTATCTTGCAATCCCGAGATAATCGTCTCCATGCTCCAAATCCATTTTAAAGCCATTTTTAAGGCATTTCGCGCATACATGAAATGAACACATTTTTCTCCAAAACTATAACAGATGCAAGCTTGTCCTGTTTGGTGGAGATGATATTTAATAAAATAAGTAGAAATCCACTAAAAGTTTTGTTTGGTTATCTTGCAATCCCGAGATAATCGTCTCCATGCTCCAAATCCATTTTAAAGCCATTTTTAAGGCATTTCGCGCATACATGAAATGAACACATTTTTCTCCAAAACTATAACAGATGCAAGCTTGTCCTGTTTGGTGGAGATGATATTTAATAAAATAAGTAGAAATCCACTAAAAGTTTTGTTTGGTTATCTTGCAATCCCGAGATAATCGTCTCCATGCTCCAAATCCATTTTAAAGCCATTTTTAAGGCATTTCGCGCATACATGAAATGAACACATTTTTCTCCAAAACTATAACAGATGCAAGCTTGTCCTGTTTGGTGGAGATGATATTTAATAAAATAAGTAGAAATCCACTAAAAGTTTTGTTTGGTTATCTTGCAATCCCGAGATAATCGTCTCCATGCTCCAAATCCATTTTAAAGCCATTTTTAAGGCATTTCGCGCATACATGAAATGAACACATTTTTCTCCAAAACTATAACAGATGCAAGCTTGTCCTGTTTGGTGGAGATGATATTTAATAAAATAAGTAGAAATCCACTAAAAGTTTTGTTTGGTTATCTTGCAATCCCGAGATAATCGTCTCCATGCTCCAAATCCATTTTAAAGCCATTTTTAAGGCATTTCGCGCATACATGAAATGAACACATTTTTCTCCAAAACTATAACAGATGCAAGCTTGTCCTGTTTGGTGGAGATGATATTTAATAAAATAAGTAGAAATCCACTAAAAGTTTTGTTTGGTTATCTTGCAATCCCGAGATAATCGTCTCCATGCTCCAAATCCATTTTAAAGCCATTTTTAAGGCATTTCGCGCATACATGAAATGAACACATTTTTCTCCAAAACTATAACAGATGCAAGCTTGTCCTGTTTGGTGGAGATGATATTTAATAAAATAAGTAGAAATCCACTAAAAGTTTTGTTTGGTTATCTTGCAATCCCGAGATAATCGTCTCCATGCTCCAAATCCATTTTAAAGCCATTTTTAAGGCATTTCGCGCATACATGAAATGAACACATTTTTCTCCAAAACTATAACAGATGCAAGCTTGTCCTGTTTGGTGGAGATGATATTTAATAAAATAAGTAGAAATCCACTAAAAGTTTTGTTTGGTTATCTTGCAATCCCGAGATAATCGTCTCCATGCTCCAAATCCATTTTAAAGCCATTTTTAAGGCATTTCGCGCATACATGAAATGAACACATTTTTCTCCAAAACTATAACAGATGCAAGCTTGTCCTGTTTGGTGGAGATGATATTTAATAAAATAAGTAGAAATCCACTAAAAGTTTTGTTTGGTTATCTTGCAATCCCGAGATAATCGTCTCCATGCTCCAAATCCATTTTAAAGCCATTTTTAAGGCATTTCGCGCATACATGAAATGAACACATTTTTCTCCAAAACTATAACAGATGCAAGCTTGTCCTGTTTGGTGGAGATGATATTTAATAAAATAAGTAGAAATCCACTAAAAGTTTTGTTTGGTTATCTTGCAATCCCGAGATAATCGTCTCCATGCTCCAAATCCATTTTAAAGCCATTTTTAAGGCATTTCGCGCATACATGAAATGAACACATTTTTCTCCAAAACTATAACAGATGCAAGCTTGTCCTGTTTGGTGGAGATGATATTTAATAAAATAAGTAGAAATCCACTAAAAGTTTTGTTTGGTTATCTTGCAATCCCGAGATAATCGTCTCCATGCTCCAAATCCATTTTAAAGCCATTTTTAAGGCATTTCGCGCATACATGAAATGAACACATTTTTCTCCAAAACTATAACAGATGCAAGCTTGTCCTGTTTGGTGGAGATGATATTTAATAAAATAAGTAGAAATCCACTAAAAGTTTTGTTTGGTTATCTTGCAATCCCGAGATAATCGTCTCCATGCTCCAAATCCATTTTAAAGCCATTTTTAAGGCATTTCGCGCATACATGAAATGAACACATTTTTCTCCAAAACTATAACAGATGCAAGCTTGTCCTGTTTGGTGGAGATGATATTTAATAAAATAAGTAGAAATCCACTAAAAGTTTTGTTTGGTTATCTTGCAATCCCGAGATAATCGTCTCCATGCTCCAAATCCATTTTAAAGCCATTTTTAAGGCATTTCGCGCATACATGAAATGAACACATTTTTCTCCAAAACTATAACAGATGCAAGCTTGTCCTGTTTGGTGGAGATGATATTTAATAAAATAAGTAGAAATCCACTAAAAGTTTTGTTTGGTTATCTTGCAATCCCGAGATAATCGTCTCCATGCTCCAAATCCATTTTAAAGCCATTTTTAAGGCATTTCGCGCATACATGAAATGAACACATTTTTCTCCAAAACTATAACAGATGCAAGCTTGTCCTGTTTGGTGGAGATGATATTTAATAAAATAAGTAGAAATC
The DNA here is from genome assembly GCF_048569485.1 of Anomaloglossus baeobatrachus. Lineage (NCBI taxonomy): Eukaryota > Metazoa > Chordata > Amphibia > Anura > Aromobatidae > Anomaloglossus > Anomaloglossus baeobatrachus. The sequence continues at coordinate 10,239 of NW_027441964.1, read as the reverse complement.
CACTAAAAGTTTTGTTTGGTTATCTTGCAATCCCGAGATAATCGTCTCCATGCTCCAAATCCATTTTAAAGCCATTTTTAAGGCATTTCGCGCATACATGAAATGAACACATTTTTCTCCAAAACTATAACAGATGCAAGCTTGTCCTGTTTGGTGGAGATGATATTTAATAAAATAAGTAGAAATCCACTAAAAGTTTTGTTTGGTTATCTTGCAATCCCGAGATAATCGTCTCCATGCTCCAAATCCATTTTAAAGCCATTTTTAAGGCATTTCGCGCATACATGAAATGAACACATTTTTCTCCAAAACTATAACAGATGCAAGCTTGTCCTGTTTGGTGGAGATGATATTTAATAAAATAAGTAGAAATCCACTAAAAGTTTTGTTTGGTTATCTTGCAATCCCGAGATAATCGTCTCCATGCTCCAAATCCATTTTAAAGCCATTTTTAAGGCATTTCGCGCATACATGAAATGAACACATTTTTCTCCAAAACTATAACAGATGCAAGCTTGTCCTGTTTGGTGGAGATGATATTTAATAAAATAAGTAGAAATCCACTAAAAGTTTTGTTTGGTTATCTTGCAATCCCGAGATAATCGTCTCCATGCTCCAAATCCATTTTAAAGCCATTTTTAAGGCATTTCGCGCATACATGAAATGAACACATTTTTCTCCAAAACTATAACAGATGCAAGCTTGTCCTGTTTGGTGGAGATGATATTTAATAAAATAAGTAGAAATCCACTAAAAGTTTTGTTTGGTTATCTTGCAATCCCGAGATAATCGTCTCCATGCTCCAAATCCATTTTAAAGCCATTTTTAAGGCATTTCGCGCATACATGAAATGAACACATTTTTCTCCAAAACTATAACAGATGCAAGCTTGTCCTGTTTGGTGGAGATGATATTTAATAAAATAAGTAGAAATCCACTAAAAGTTTTGTTTGGTTATCTTGCAATCCCGAGATAATCGTCTCCATGCTCCAAATCCATTTTAAAGCCATTTTTAAGGCATTTCGCGCATACATGAAATGAACACATTTTTCTCCAAAACTATAACAGATGCAAGCTTGTCCTGTTTGGTGGAGATGATATTTAATAAAATAAGTAGAAATCCACTAAAAGTTTTGTTTGGTTATCTTGCAATCCCGAGATAATCGTCTCCATGCTCCAAATCCATTTTAAAGCCATTTTTAAGGCATTTCGCGCATACATGAAATGAACACATTTTTCTCCAAAACTATAACAGATGCAAGCTTGTCCTGTTTGGTGGAGATGATATTTAATAAAATAAGTAGAAATCCACTAAAAGTTTTGTTTGGTTATCTTGCAATCCCGAGATAATCGTCTCCATGCTCCAAATCCATTTTAAAGCCATTTTTAAGGCATTTCGCGCATACATGAAATGAACACATTTTTCTCCAAAACTATAACAGATGCAAGCTTGTCCTGTTTGGTGGAGATGATATTTAATAAAATAAGTAGAAATCCACTAAAAGTTTTGTTTGGTTATCTTGCAATCCCGAGATAATCGTCTCCATGCTCCAAATCCATTTTAAAGCCATTTTTAAGGCATTTCGCGCATACATGAAATGAACACATTTTTCTCCAAAACTATAACAGATGCAAGCTTGTCCTGTTTGGTGGAGATGATATTTAATAAAATAAGTAGAAATCCACTAAAAGTTTTGTTTGGTTATCTTGCAATCCCGAGATAATCGTCTCCATGCTCCAAATCCATTTTAAAGCCATTTTTAAGGCATTTCGCGCATACATGAAATGAACACATTTTTCTCCAAAACTATAACAGATGCAAGCTTGTCCTGTTTGGTGGAGATGATATTTAATAAAATAAGTAGAAATCCACTAAAAGTTTTGTTTGGTTATCTTGCAATCCCGAGATAATCGTCTCCATGCTCCAAATCCATTTTAAAGCCATTTTTAAGGCATTTCGCGCATACATGAAATGAACACATTTTTCTCCAAAACTATAACAGATGCAAGCTTGTCCTGTTTGGTGGAGATGATATTTAATAAAATAAGTAGAAATCCACTAAAAGTTTTGTTTGGTTATCTTGCAATCCCGAGATAATCGTCTCCATGCTCCAAATCCATTTTAAAGCCATTTTTAAGGCATTTCGCGCATACATGAAATGAACACATTTTTCTCCAAAACTATAACAGATGCAAGCTTGTCCTGTTTGGTGGAGATGATATTTAATAAAATAAGTAGAAATCCACTAAAAGTTTTGTTTGGTTATCTTGCAATCCCGAGATAATCGTCTCCATGCTCCAAATCCATTTTAAAGCCATTTTTAAGGCATTTCGCGCATACATGAAATGAACACATTTTTCTCCAAAACTATAACAGATGCAAGCTTGTCCTGTTTGGTGGAGATGATATTTAATAAAATAAGTAGAAATCCACTAAAAGTTTTGTTTGGTTATCTTGCAATCCCGAGATAATCGTCTCCATGCTCCAAATCCATTTTAAAGCCATTTTTAAGGCATTTCGCGCATACATGAAATGAACACATTTTTCTCCAAAACTATAACAGATGCAAGCTTGTCCTGTTTGGTGGAGATGATATTTAATAAAATAAGTAGAAATCCACTAAAAGTTTTGTTTGGTTATCTTGCAATCCCGAGATAATCGTCTCCATGCTCCAAATCCATTTTAAAGCCATTTTTAAGGCATTTCGCGCATACATGAAATGAACACATTTTTCTCCAAAACTATAACAGATGCAAGCTTGTCCTGTTTGGTGGAGATGATATTTAATAAAATAAGTAGAAATCCACTAAAAGTTTTGTTTGGTTATCTTGCAATCCCGAGATAATCGTCTCCATGCTCCAAATCCATTTTAAAGCCATTTTTAAGGCATTTCGCGCATACATGAAATGAACACATTTTTCTCCAAAACTATAACAGATGCAAGCTTGTCCTGTTTGGTGGAGATGATATTTAATAAAATAAGTAGAAATCCACTAAAAGTTTTGTTTGGTTATCTTGCAATCCCGAGATAATCGTCTCCATGCTCCAAATCCATTTTAAAGCCATTTTTAAGGCATTTCGCGCATACATGAAATGAACACATTTTTCTCCAAAACTATAACAGATGCAAGCTTGTCCTGTTTGGTGGAGATGATATTTAATAAAATAAGTAGAAATCCACTAAAAGTTTTGTTTGGTTATCTTGCAATCCCGAGATAATCGTCTCCATGCTCCAAATCCATTTTAAAGCCATTTTTAAGGCATTTCGCGCATACATGAAATGAACACATTTTTCTCCAAAACTATAACAGATGCAAGCTTGTCCTGTTTGGTGGAGATGATATTTAATAAAATAAGTAGAAATCCACTAAAAGTTTTGTTTGGTTATCTTGCAATCCCGAGATAATCGTCTCCATGCTCCAAATCCATTTTAAAGCCATTTTTAAGGCATTTCGCGCATACATGAAATGAACACATTTTTCTCCAAAACTATAACAGATGCAAGCTTGTCCTGTTTGGTGGAGATGATATTTAATAAAATAAGTAGAAATCCACTAAAAGTTTTGTTTGGTTATCTTGCAATCCCGAGATAATCGTCTCCATGCTCCAAATCCATTTTAAAGCCATTTTTAAGGCATTTCGCGCATACATGAAATGAACACATTTTTCTCCAAAACTATAACAGATGCAAGCTTGTCCTGTTTGGTGGAGATGATATTTAATAAAATAAGTAGAAATCCACTAAAAGTTTTGTTTGGTTATCTTGCAATCCCGAGATAATCGTCTCCATGCTCCAAATCCATTTTAAAGCCATTTTTAAGGCATTTCGCGCATGAAATGAACACATTTTTCTCCAAAACTATAACAGATGCAAGCTTGTCCTGTTTGGTGGAGATGATATTTAATAAAATAAGTAGAAATCCACTAAAAGTTTTGTTTGGTTATCTTGCAATCCCGAGATAATCGTCTCCATGCTCCAAATCCATTTTAAAGCCATTTTTAAGGCATTTCGCGCATACATGAAATGAACACATTTTTCTCCAAAACTATAACAGATGCAAGCTTGTCCTGTTTGGTGGAGATGATATTTAATAAAATAAGTAGAAATCCACTAAAAGTTTTGTTTGGTTATCTTGCAATCCCGAGATAATCGTCTCCATGCTCCAAATCCATTTTAAAGCCATTTTTAAGGCATTTCGCGCATACATGAAATGAACACATTTTTCTCCAAAACTATAACAGATGCAAGCTTGTCCTGTTTGGTGGAGATGATATTTAATAAAATAAGTAGAAATCCACTAAAAGTTTTGTTTGGTTATCTTGCAATCCCGAGATAATCGTCTCCATGCTCCAAATCCATTTTAAAGCCATTTTTAAGGCATTTCGCGCATACATGAAATGAACACATTTTTCTCCAAAACTATAACAGATGCAAGCTTGTCCTGTTTGGTGGAGATGATATTTAATAAAATAAGTAGAAATCCACTAAAAGTTTTGTTTGGTTATCTTGCAATCCCGAGATAATCGTCTCCATGCTCCAAATCCATTTTAAAGCCATTTTTAAGGCATTTCGCGCATACATGAAATGAACACATTTTTCTCCAAAACTATAACAGATGCAAGCTTGTCCTGTTTGGTGGAGATGATATTTAATAAAATAAGTAGAAATCCACTAAAAGTTTTGTTTGGTTATCTTGCAATCCCGAGATAATCGTCTCCATGCTCCAAATCCATTTTAAAGCCATTTTTAAGGCATTTCGCGCATACATGAAATGAACACATTTTTCTCCAAAACTATAACAGATGCAAGCTTGTCCTGTTTGGTGGAGATGATATTTAATAAAATAAGTAGAAATCCACTAAAAGTTTTGTTTGGTTATCTTGCAATCCCGAGATAATCGTCTCCATGCTCCAAATCCATTTTAAAGCCATTTTTAAGGCATTTCGCGCATACATGAAATGAACACATTTTTCTCCAAAACTATAACAGATGCAAGCTTGTCCTGTTTGGTGGAGATGATATTTAATAAAATAAGTAGAAATCCACTAAAAGTTTTGTTTGGTTATCTTGCAATCCCGAGATAATCGTCTCCATGCTCCAAATCCATTTTAAAGCCATTTTTAAGGCATTTCGCGCATACATGAAATGAACACATTTTTCTCCAAAACTATAACAGATGCAAGCTTGTCCTGTTTGGTGGAGATGATATTTAATAAAATAAGTAGAAATCCACTAAAAGTTTTGTTTGGTTATCTTGCAATCCCGAGATAATCGTCTCCATGCTCCAAATCCATTTTAAAGCCATTTTTAAGGCATTTCGCGCATACATGAAATGAACACATTTTTCTCCAAAACTATAACAGATGCAAGCTTGTCCTGTTTGGTGGAGATGATATTTAATAAAATAAGTAGAAATCCACTAAAAGTTTTGTTTGGTTATCTTGCAATCCCGAGATAATCGTCTCCATGCTCCAAATCCATTTTAAAGCCATTTTTAAGGCATTTCGCGCATACATGAAATGAACACATTTTTCTCCAAAACTATAACAGATGCAAGCTTGTCCTGTTTGGTGGAGATGATATTTAATAAAATAAGTAGAAATCCACTAAAAGTTTTGTTTGGTTATCTTGCAATCCCGAGATAATCGTCTCCATGCTCCAAATCCATTTTAAAGCCATTTTTAAGGCATTTCGCGCATACATGAAATGAACACATTTTTCTCCAAAACTATAACAGATGCAAGCTTGTCCTGTTTGGTGGAGATGATATTTAATAAAATAAGTAGAAATCCACTAAAAGTTTTGTTTGGTTATCTTGCAATCCCGAGATAATCGTCTCCATGCTCCAAATCCATTTTAAAGCCATTTTTAAGGCATTTCGCGCATACATGAAATGAACACATTTTTCTCCAAAACTATAACAGATGCAAGCTTGTCCTGTTTGGTGGAGATGATATTTAATAAAATAAGTAGAAATCCACTAAAAGTTTTGTTTGGTTATCTTGCAATCCCGAGATAATCGTCTCCATGCTCCAAATCCATTTTAAAGCCATTTTTAAGGCATTTCGCGCATACATGAAATGAACACATTTTTCTCCAAAACTATAACAGATGCAAGCTTGTCCTGTTTGGTGGAGATGATATTTAATAAAATAAGTAGAAATCCACTAAAAGTTTTGTTTGGTTATCTTGCAATCCCGAGATAATCGTCTCCATGCTCCAAATCCATTTTAAAGCCATTTTTAAGGCATTTCGCGCATACATGAAATGAACACATTTTTCTCCAAAACTATAACAGATGCAAGCTTGTCCTGTTTGGTGGAGATGATATTTAATAAAATAAGTAGAAATCCACTAAAAGTTTTGTTTGGTTATCTTGCAATCCCGAGATAATCGTCTCCATGCTCCAAATCCATTTTAAAGCCATTTTTAAGGCATTTCGCGCATACATGAAATGAACACATTTTTCTCCAAAACTATAACAGATGCAAGCTTGTCCTGTTTGGTGGAGATGATATTTAATAAAATAAGTAGAAATCCACTAAAAGTTTTGTTTGGTTATCTTGCAATCCCGAGATAATCGTCTCCATGCTCCAAATCCATTTTAAAGCCATTTTTAAGGCATTTCGCGCATACATGAAATGAACACATTTTTCTCCAAAACTATAACAGATGCAAGCTTGTCCTGTTTGGTGGAGATGATATTTAATAAAATAAGTAGAAATCCACTAAAAGTTTTGTTTGGTTATCTTGCAATCCCGAGATAATCGTCTCCATGCTCCAAATCCATTTTAAAGCCATTTTTAAGGCATTTCGCGCATACATGAAATGAACACATTTTTCTCCAAAACTATAACAGATGCAAGCTTGTCCTGTTTGGTGGAGATGATATTTAATAAAATAAGTAGAAATCCACTAAAAGTTTTGTTTGGTTATCTTGCAATCCCGAGATAATCGTCTCCATGCTCCAAATCCATTTTAAAGCCATTTTTAAGGCATTTCGCGCATACATGAAATGAACACATTTTTCTCCAAAACTATAACAGATGCAAGCTTGTCCTGTTTGGTGGAGATGATATTTAATAAAATAAGTAGAAATCCACTAAAAGTTTTGTTTGGTTATCTTGCAATCCCGAGATAATCGTCTCCATGCTCCAAATCCATTTTAAAGCCATTTTTAAGGCATTTCGCGCATACATGAAATGAACACATTTTTCTCCAAAACTATAACAGATGCAAGCTTGTCCTGTTTGGTGGAGATGATATTTAATAAAATAAGTAGAAATCCACTAAAAGTTTTGTTTGGTTATCTTGCAATCCCGAGATAATCGTCTCCATGCTCCAAATCCATTTTAAAGCCATTTTTAAGGCATTTCGCGCATACATGAAATGAACACATTTTTCTCCAAAACTATAACAGATGCAAGCTTGTCCTGTTTGGTGGAGATGATATTTAATAAAATAAGTAGAAATCCACTAAAAGTTTTGTTTGGTTATCTTGCAATCCCGAGATAATCGTCTCCATGCTCCAAATCCATTTTAAAGCCATTTTTAAGGCATTTCGCGCATACATGAAATGAACACATTTTTCTCCAAAACTATAACAGATGCAAGCTTGTCCTGTTTGGTGGAGATGATATTTAATAAAATAAGTAGAAATCCACTAAAAGTTTTGTTTGGTTATCTTGCAATCCCGAGATAATCGTCTCCATGCTCCAAATCCATTTTAAAGCCATTTTTAAGGCATTTCGCGCATACATGAAATGAACACATTTTTCTCCAAAACTATAACAGATGCAAGCTTGTCCTGTTTGGTGGAGATGATATTTAATAAAATAAGTAGAAATCCACTAAAAGTTTTGTTTGGTTATCTTGCAATCCCGAGATAATCGTCTCCATGCTCCAAATCCATTTTAAAGCCATTTTTAAGGCATTTCGCGCATACATGAAATGAACACATTTTTCTCCAAAACTATAACAGATGCAAGCTTGTCCTGTTTGGTGGAGATGATATTTAATAAAATAAGTAGAAATCCACTAAAAGTTTTGTTTGGTTATCTTGCAATCCCGAGATAATCGTCTCCATGCTCCAAATCCATTTTAAAGCCATTTTTAAGGCATTTCGCGCATACATGAAATGAACACATTTTTCTCCAAAACTATAACAGATGCAAGCTTGTCCTGTTTGGTGGAGATGATATTTAATAAAATAAGTAGAAATCCACTAAAAGTTTTGTTTGGTTATCTTGCAATCCCGAGATAATCGTCTCCATGCTCCAAATCCATTTTAAAGCCATTTTTAAGGCATTTCGCGCATACATGAAATGAACACATTTTTCTCCAAAACTATAACAGATGCAAGCTTGTCCTGTTTGGTGGAGATGATATTTAATAAAATAAGTAGAAATCCACTAAAAGTTTTGTTTGGTTATCTTGCAATCCCGAGATAATCGTCTCCATGCTCCAAATCCATTTTAAAGCCATTTTTAAGGCATTTCGCGCATACATGAAATGAACACATTTTTCTCCAAAACTATAACAGATGCAAGCTTGTCCTGTTTGGTGGAGATGATATTTAATAAAATAAGTAGAAATCCACTAAAAGTTTTGTTTGGTTATCTTGCAATCCCGAGATAATCGTCTCCATGCTCCAAATCCATTTTAAAGCCATTTTTAAGGCATTTCGCGCATACATGAAATGAACACATTTTTCTCCAAAACTATAACAGATGCAAGCTTGTCCTGTTTGGTGGAGATGATATTTAATAAAATAAGTAGAAATCCACTAAAAGTTTTGTTTGGTTATCTTGCAATCCCGAGATAATCGTCTCCATGCTCCAAATCCATTTTAAAGCCATTTTTAAGGCATTTCGCGCATACATGAAATGAACACATTTTTCTCCAAAACTATAACAGATGCAAGCTTGTCCTGTTTGGTGGAGATGATATTTAATAAAATAAGTAGAAATCCACTAAAAGTTTTGTTTGGTTATCTTGCAATCCCGAGATAATCGTCTCCATGCTCCAAATCCATTTTAAAGCCATTTTTAAGGCATTTCGCGCATACATGAAATGAACACATTTTTCTCCAAAACTATAACAGATGCAAGCTTGTCCTGTTTGGTGGAGATGATATTTAATAAAATAAGTAGAAATCCACTAAAAGTTTTGTTTGGTTATCTTGCAATCCCGAGATAATCGTCTCCATGCTCCAAATCCATTTTAAAGCCATTTTTAAGGCATTTCGCGCATACATGAAATGAACACATTTTTCTCCAAAACTATAACAGATGCAAGCTTGTCCTGTTTGGTGGAGATGATATTTAATAAAATAAGTAGAAATCCACTAAAAGTTTTGTTTGGTTATCTTGCAATCCCGAGATAATCGTCTCCATGCTCCAAATCCATTTTAAAGCCATTTTTAAGGCATTTCGCGCATACATGAAATGAACACATTTTTCTCCAAAACTATAACAGATGCAAGCTTGTCCTGTTTGGTGGAGATGATATTTAATAAAATAAGTAGAAATCCACTAAAAGTTTTGTTTGGTTATCTTGCAATCCCGAGATAATCGTCTCCATGCTCCAAATCCATTTTAAAGCCATTTTTAAGGCATTTCGCGCATACATGAAATGAACACATTTTTCTCCAAAACTATAACAGATGCAAGCTTGTCCTGTTTGGTGGAGATGATATTTAATAAAATAAGTAGAAATCCACTAAAAGTTTTGTTTGGTTATCTTGCAATCCCGAGATAATCGTCTCCATGCTCCAAATCCATTTTAAAGCCATTTTTAAGGCATTTCGCGCATACATGAAATGAACACATTTTTCTCCAAAACTATAACAGATGCAAGCTTGTCCTGTTTGGTGGAGATGATATTTAATAAAATAAGTAGAAATCCACTAAAAGTTTTGTTTGGTTATCTTGCAATCCCGAGATAATCGTCTCCATGCTCCAAATCCATTTTAAAGCCATTTTTAAGGCATTTCGCGCATACATGAAATGAACACATTTTTCTCCAAAACTATAACAGATGCAAGCTTGTCCTGTTTGGTGGAGATGATATTTAATAAAATAAGTAGAAATCCACTAAAAGTTTTGTTTGGTTATCTTGCAATCCCGAGATAATCGTCTCCATGCTCCAAATCCATTTTAAAGCCATTTTTAAGGCATTTCGCGCATACATGAAATGAACACATTTTTCTCCAAAACTATAACAGATGCAAGCTTGT